>NW_009602357.1:0-36188 GCF_000690535.1 Cariama cristata | reverse complement strand
TCCAGGGGGGCTGCGGTGAGGAGGGACATGGGGCCCGATTCCAGGCTTCAAGCCACCAAGTTTTACGTTTCAGCAGTAAATCTTACCTGGGACTAACAAATCAAGTAAAACACTGGAACATGTAATAAACATGGCCTGCGTGCCGTGTTTTCCAGTGAAAAGTTGCAGAAACGGCTCCTGGCGAGGTTGGTGTTCCCCATTGTGCGGTGCCCCCATGCAGTGCCGTTCATAGCTTGCCTGTAAAACCAGCCATGTGGACAGGAATCTCTGGAAGTACCAGGAGACTGAAAACCCCATAGAAACAGGTATTCAAAATTTAAGACTTCGAAAATATGAGCTCTTAAAACTAAACAATGTACTTCTGTGAGGAATTAATTTACTCGAGTCCCGTCACCATTATTAATATTAGTTTTGGCTTCTCTTTTGTGTATGTGAAAAAAATACATACATTAGTGTTTGTAAAAAAAGTGGGAAAAATACATTTTTTTATCTGTTTTTGCTTACTTTAATTAGCATTACAGACATCCTTCATATCTGATAGCCAAACTTGTTTCCCAGCATGTTCCTTGGGAGTCAAGCAAATGCAAAAATGCAAACGCGGGGCGCACAGCAAGTCCTGGTAGTGCCTCTCCTGAGAGAATAGAAAGCGCTGGCGTAAACTCCGTGCAGAATTAAAGACGAGTTTAAAAAGTAACATTTATTTTTATTCCAGATTTATGGCTGACCCGTAGATAATTAAAGGTTTTATTTTGAGCTGTTGGCCCCACACAATACATTGTCCTTTGTTGCTGCACAAGTAGCGCTTTCCCTGTGCTGCCTACGGTTCAAAAACAATGAAGCAATCCATTTATTTTGTTGGTCAATTGTAGCACAAAGTGAGGTGGTCAGTGTGGAAAGTTTATCACTGTCTTGTCCCTTTGGAGGAGGCAGAGCATTCACACACCCTCTGCCCCAGTACACAAATGTCAGTCTTTTTGCAGGCTGCTGTTTTCCTTTTGAAGATGCCGATGGTGTCTCTGATCCACTAATCCATTTATCCAGTTTCATGAGTGCATTGGCTGAATACGCTCACAATAGCCTTGCCCAGCTGGAAACAAGAAGTCAGTGAGTGCAGCCGGCACACCCACCAACGCCTGACACCACTCTCGGATGAGGCTCGAGTGCTTGTCTCAAAAAAACCCCCATCCCAAGCCAAACCAACCCCCCCCGAGCCCCCAACCTGCCGCAATGTGCCCAACGCGGTGATCCTCCCCTCCCTGAGAACAGAAGTATTTTTAGCACCGTCTATAGTGTGCTGTAGGGCTGTATTATTTTCACAATATTCGGTTGTGCCGATGAGGATTGAAGCACACTTGAGGGAAAAAAATGCCTCTGGGACTCCGCAAACAAGTGCACATTAAAGAAACTGATCAGTTGCTGCCAAGGGGAAGAGGGCACGGGAGGGGCAGCGGGCAAAGGGCTTCCATTTGTGTTTGGTGCCGTGCCGTTACTTGCCAGCTTTTTATTACATTTTAAATGTATGTTTAATTACCAGTGTTATTGGTAATAACAGAATGTTTGAAAATATTAAATACATTTGTGAGCTTGTGTGAAAAAGAAGTTAAAAGGTGTTCAGTGCACAGAATGTTAAAAAGATCTCACAATGAAGTGATTAACATTTTTATGAATAAAATTAATCACGCATTAACTCTGCAGCTCAATACATCTGAATGCCAAATGTTGCACAGCAGCCCTTTCCCCTAAACCCAAGAATTTTGGATGCAGTATTGACCCACATCACACACTCATCTATTAGTAATGGCAGTGTAGTTATGGGAAGATATTTTAATAATGTACATTTACATTTGAGGCAAGCAAATAAAAGAGAGAAAATAAATTGGGGGTATTTTGTCAGGATTTGTGAGGACTGGTAGGCACATAAAATACATTAGGAAGCAGTCAATGGGGGCAACTGTTTGGAGAAAAAAAGTTTATGTGGCGCTCACGGAGGCAAACAGCAAAGTCAGCGTAGTAAACAGATTCCCATAGACTGCGCTTAGCTCTCCTTGGCTCTTATTAGTGTGTTCATTGTTCTGGGCAAAGCTTATTAGGTTTTAAGATGGGAGCTTACCATTATTAAAATATCCACTGTGTCAGATAATAAAATGTGATCTTTCTCTCTCTTTCTCTGTCTCTCTCTTCCTGTGTGTGTGTGTGTGTATATGTGCGCGCGCGTGCGTGTGTGTGTTTTCTAATCTCTTGCCACTGTGGTTTTGGGATTATTCCAGCAGGCTGTACAAAGGGAAGCAAAGGCATCTGAAGTGTCACTCTACAGCTGTGGCAAAGTAACAGAATTTCCATTTTGTTGATGCTCCCAGCACATGTGTGCAGCAGAAGGTGATATCAAAGGAGCCGTTCTTCCTCAGTTCTGCACATTATTTTTCACTGCTGTGGCGAATCTCTCTGAGCTCCATGAACCAATAAAACAACGGTCCCTGTTTGAGTTGATATATTAATATTTACTGAGGATTTGCAAGGTCGGGGCTAAATGTCAGCAGATTGCTGGGGCAGTACTGTGGGGAATAATTAAACAAATCTCACAGCAGTTCAGCCTCCTAACATCTTTATTAATCTTTTTTTTTTTTTCCCCCCTTTCCTTTCCTGAGACAGTACACTGAAATATTGCTTTTTCAACCTTAGTGAAGATTTGAGAGAAGTTTGATAATAAAACCTTGGATTGGATGTATTTGGTTTTGACAGTTTCTTGGCCCACTCGCCTGCAGATGTTAGTTAGTTGTGAAGGCTATGATGTGTGAATTATCACCAAGCTGCTGGGATTCTCACCTGCCTCTCCATCAAATTCATCTTGACCAGTCTGCCAAGCACAATAATATTGCTGCTATAAATGGAGACCCAAATTGGCTTCATTAAGTACTGAGTCCACTTCTCTACGGGAAGAAACTGTAGGACCCCAATTCAATAGGCATGTCTCCCTTAATGTGGTTGTAGCATGCACTTTAGTACAACTTGGACAATTCTCTTTAATAAGCTTCATAATTAGTGTTGGGATGCCTCATTACAAGTCATTGCCTGTAGCAGTCCTAGGCCAAACAGCCCTTCTCAATCTGATTTATTTTATTTATTTATTATTTTTTTTTTTATCAGGCAGCAGGAGCTGTCTAGAGCTTTTTGTTTGTATAATGGAGACTTGCATTAAGCCCCCAGTGTAAAAATACCACAAGGATATTAATTGCTTCTGTGCAGATTCACCACAGATGTGTCCTGTTTATGGGGAATGGTATATTTCTGACATTGCTATACTGCAGTGTGCTTGGAGAAAAAAACCCGCCAAAACTCTGGAAAAGCTACAAATGCAAACATATTAGCATCCATATAGATTCCTTATGTTGTAACTGAAAACAAGGAGATTTTTAAAGTGTGTCAGAGCCTTCAAACCTTTTTTGAAATAAAGTGGGTATTTTTTCTGATTTTTTTTTTTTTTAAATACCCAAAACCCACTAATAAAATACACATGGTCACATATTCTGTTTGGTACTGGCTGATAAATGTGCTACTTAAAATAACACACACGAGGAGTGCGGTGACTCAACGCAATAAGAAGGCTGACACACAAAGCCGCCCTCAAGGTCAGTGGTTTGTTATCTATCACTGTTGGTCAGGTTGTGAATCACAGCTGCAAGTTTCAGCAAGTTAAGGGGAGGAGGAGCATTTAGAGTGCTTGCCCTGTGGAAAAGAAAAGCTGAGCTGGTGGTTTGTTAGCTGCCTCTGAACATCACCCTGCAGCTTCTGGGTAATGCCCATTCCCCTGTCACTAAAGCAAAGCTGGAAAATGCCTTGATCCAGATACCAGAGCTTTGATTTATTTGTTAGAATTCAGGTGGAAGGGTTTAGGGTTAGCAAGTCCACCACTGCAGAGCCTTGTAGCACTGCCCTCTCGTTATTTGTATCGATTTCTTTCATCTCAATCCTTGTAAACTTCGGTTTTGACTTTGGGCTGATCCCTCTGATATAGTTGCATTTGCCTAGTGACATTGCTGGTGATAATCAAATATTAACAATTCACCTCACAACAGTTACAGGAATGAAAGACCCATTTAGAGTAACATAATGTGGGAGCTGTGGCATTTGGCTAGAAATAACTATTTGCATTCTTCATGTGTGACTGTGAAGGGGACTCCTCCATCTATTAATTCTAGGTGCTACAAAATAAAAAAAAAGCAAAACCCAAGCATCTCCTTTACTCAAATTCAGGATGTTGCCTGTCTGATAACGATACAGTAGCAGAAGTAATAAAACTGTTCTGGTAATGAACCTCTCAGATTAGATTTTCTAAGTATATGTAACATGAAAAATTAGTAGGCAAGTGAAATTTCTACGTTCAGTCCCACTGAATTTGCATACAGGAAACACTTCACAGGTCTTAATAAATGTATCCGATAAACTTGATTTCAAGAAAATCCATATGTCAACTGCAAGCAACAGTAAGAACATGTAAGTTACGTAAATAGATCAGATCAGTGTTTGGTTTTACCACACTGCACTTCATAGGATCTTTTAGCAGAGCAAAGGGCAAGATAAACTGCATAGACTACTACACAAAGTCTTGCTTTTAAAATAAGGTTTGTTTTTTGTTTTTTTTTTTTTTTTTTTTTTCATTCTCATCTATCAACTTTGTTTCTACTACGATGGTAACACTGCTCAAATATATGCATTTTACCTTTTTTTTAGGTTATCAAAGAGCAAATGACTCAGATTCACAAGCCCAGGGGAAGTGATGAGTGTTTTTCTGTGCCTTGCAATAGCAGTACCTGGAATCCTCTTAAAAATGGCTCTAACACAGAAGAAAGCCCCTCTCCTAGAACAGGTGAAGTTGTACTAGATGAGATCTGCACAGGACATAACAAAGAAGCCCTGCCTCCATGATGCTGGTGGAGGATGGAGGCACAGAGGTAGAGAAGATGTTTCCCATAAGTTACCTACTTTGTTTATGGCAGAAATGAGAACCTGAGCTTGAGAATTAGGGTTTTGACTTGACAGAGATTCAAATGTAATGGGATGTTTCAAAGATTTACAGTCACTGCAGGTGAATGGTGAAGCCAGAACTGGTACGGTTAAACTGCATCCACAACCTCATAATATATTCACCACAGTTTCATCAACTTCCATGGTATAACTAGAAATGTTTTGAGTTCCATATCTAAATTTACACACTGAAATCCGTACTTAGGTATGTGAGTGAAAGCATTCTGATATTTACAAATTATGCTTATTCTTGCTGCAATCATTAGAGTGGCTTGCCTGGTAAAGGGTTACAATTGTAAGGAAGGCCTTAAGATCAAAGTTTGCTTTTTTCTTTTTTTGCCTTAAAAATATTTAAAAATTAGTCCATGTATTTCAGTCGTTAAAAGTTGATTGAGGAACCTACTCTTGGTCTCTTTGTTTTGAAAAACGTTTATATTTAGAGAAAATATCTAACCTACAAAATTATTCACTCTTTGGGAAAATTACTTTATAAATGTTTTTTGTAAACAAATTTCTAAAAACACCAGGCAAATCCTTCAAGTTTTTGTACAAAAGGATAAATAATTTACAACTTCACATTCAAAACTATATGTAAAATAAGATAATTTTTAAAAATGGAGAATTAGCTTTAAAAGAGATGTTAAACCTTGAAAAATACTGTTTTGCAAAGTAAGGTTATGATAAATATATCCATATATATGTATGTGTGTATATATATCCATATACATATGTGTGTGTATATATCCATATATGTGGTTCTCCTCTACACACAGAGGAAAAGGGAAAATGGATACTTTCTTCACCTGAGCCAGGATGTTTTAGGTTGTGTGAAGGAACAGGAGACTTAGAAGGATAGATATAGCAAAAATACTTCACTGGTGCTCTGCATATCAACAGTTTGGGATCTGCTTGAGAAAATGAATTAAATAATGCTGGTAAATGCCACAGAGCACAAAAGTGAAAGTTTTTGTTAGAAGGAATTTTGAGAAAAAAACAGAGTGTAATTTTGAAAAAGAGAGTGGAATACGATGAAGAGAGTAGTGATGATCATGCCTCTGGTAGAATTAAAATACAGACTAGCGTGCTAACAGAATAGGTTATTATCTTTTGGGAGGAATCAGATATAGAGGTGTATAACCTGTGTGTCTCCTGTGGCTTGCTTTCCAGAACCATAAGGGGATAGTGATGCTTTAATTCAGCGTCTCCCTTTGGAGAGGAATTACTTCAGGGAACATATAAATTCCTTCTCAAGTTACCTTTTCTCTGTAGTGATCTTCTTACTAACTTTACAAGAAAAGAAAGCAGTAGAACAGAGGAGGAAGTGGAAACCAATTCATGTCACCAACTAGTTTTTTAAAATTTATGTGGTCTTCTACTATTGTATATGTGTGTGCATGTGTACATTAGAGAGTGAAGAAATTATTCCTCCAGGCCTTGCTCATAAGGGCCGCTCTGTGAGTCTAAGTGATTACATGTGGACAAGAGGTAAGGGGAGATGATTTACTGTGAACACAGGAAATTTGTATACTTCTGGTAATCTGTGGTAAATCCTCCAGGAAGCTAACGAAGTCTGATCTTGCCTTGCATTTTGTGTGGCTGCTATCTGGATATGAGGATGCTGTCAGAAGGAGTGTGAAAGCTAAGTTGTCACGCTCCTTGAAATGCCCAAACGCATGGCTTGCTTAGGCAGGACAAGTCCTACAGTCTGCCTAGGCCCTCCCTTACTAATTTATGCAAGGTATATGGAGGATCAAGGAGGCATAACAGAAGTGCTGGTCTCACCAACCAACTTGTCCCTCTCGATTGCTTTTCCATCGTAAGTGGTGTGTGCATGTTCTCGACCTCACTAGGCTATTGATTTTGCTCCCCTACCCTCCCCAATAATTGGCTTATGGTACTTGAGACTATCTACATTTGTTTGATAAACTCTTATCAGCTTTGAGAAACCAGTTCAGTTTGGTCACATCTCTGTGAAAAGCACCCTTTGATAGTACATGATATTTATACCCACAGTGCAGGTCTTCTGGGTCTCGGGTACGATCACCAACATAAAATACAAGTGTTCTCACTTGCATCATTGGCAAGTGGCTCTTCTCTTTGGAGCCACGATCTGCTCAGATCTGTCCTGGTTATAAGCACTCAGCTCTGGGCTCGTCGACCTGTGATGTGGCTTCAGTCAGTTGCTCCTGGTATGGAAGGGCTGTGGCTGAAGACCATTTGTGTAAGTGTTCATTGGTCATCTTCATCACATTTCCTCAGGGCCTTTACCTGGCTTCAGAACTGTTACCTTGGTTCTCTCTTTCTTTGTCCTCCTTCTCAAATAATATTTTCAGTAGACAGGAGGCTTTCCCTTGTGTTGCTGTAAGAACAGGCTGCGGCCAGCAGACAGCCTGACTGTTCTGTCCTCTACACCAGACCTCCATGTCTGCTTGCTGCTACCCTCCCTTCCCCCTTCAAATTGAAAACATGATCCTCCTCCCTTACTTGGAAAAACGACACTTTTAAACTACTTGTGAAAATATAAGGAAAAAAAATCATTCCACACTGAGTGCCAGCCTCCATCATACCTTTACATCAGAAAACGTACTCCTCAACTCACTATTGAGGGTATACAGACATCATTTTACTGAACTTTTGGGAGAGGGTGAGCAATGCGATGCTGCTCCCAAATCATCACTACAAACATCACAGCTTGCCATCCTGGCCAGTCTTCTGCTAGTCTTGATCCAATCAGAGGAATACAAGAACACCGCTCTTTAACCTGACAGAAGCTGCTCCTTACATCAGTTTCAAAGGACGGCAGAAAAATGCTGTCTGTGCACCTCCCAGTCAGAAGAAGCACAGTCTGTCGTATCTCTGATCCCAGGGAGAACTTTTGCACTTGATGGTCATCCCTTTCAAACTTTCCTTGGAATGAGACTTGAGGCTTACAGGTCTTCTGTAAGAGACCATTAATCCATACCTGAATGTACAGAGGTTCTCATCTCCCAGGATCGGAGCATGTACATGCAGATCTCACAAGGAAGACAGGGAAAGCAGTGGTAGAGCTAAGGGCAGTCCCAAAGGACCTCAAGCCCAGAGAACAAACACATGTTGGGAAGTATGAAAGTATTTTACTGTTGTCAAATGTATAAACCTGATGTGCAATTCTAACCAGATCAGGCTTTGGGCTGTTTGCCCAGTTATTCATAAGAAAGTGTCCAGAGTGGTTTAGCTTGTGAGATTCTCCTGAGACACAGCTCTTGATCTGGTTATTTCTTGTGTTTGATAATACACAGTTCTCTGCCAGAGGGAATTCTGGGCTTACATCCATGTTCATCCTCATGTTCAGGCAGCAGGGATAGGACTAGTTATGGAAGTGTGCTACATGTAAATCAAGAGTCCCTCTGAGGCATGGTGAAATTCTGTGAAGTCTAGTTTGAAAGTGATCTCCATCCTTCCCTCTGCCTCTTCTACAGAATAAATGCTGTCTTGGGATTTTCTGCAGTAAATCTCTCTTCCTTAAAGATTTGATTTGATTGTCTTGCTTCTTAGAGATGTTGAGGGAATTTCCTCAGAAAGTTCTGAAGTGGAGCTTGTGGAGCAGAAAATTAGCACATAGTCTGAATATCCCAATATGTTTTTTTCAGATGACTGTAGGTGTAGCAGAACTGTATCCCACGCAGTGTGAGAGAATAACCGATCTCTGGCTTGTGAGTAGTGCTCATGGATATGTAGAGGAAGAATAACTTCTAGGTGCATGAGAGAAGAGGTTGCCAGCCTGGAAGCATGGTGCTGAGCGGTGAATATCCTTGGGATAGTTCTCACTGCCATTAAGTGATGATTCCAGGCAAGCTGAAGAGGTTGCCTTGCTTGGTTGGAAGTCCCTACAAAGCAAATGGTAGGAAAAGGTCACTCACAGGCTTATGTGAATGGCAGATGTTTTGATGTCTGTCTCTCTGGAAGTATCCTTCTTTAGGAGATACCGTCTTCTGTCCCATTTTTCTCCTTTATGGTTTGAGTTACTAGTTTGGAGGTCTCTCTTCCCATCTTCCATTCCAAGAATAGAATGAGCTACACAGTAGTCTTATGATGGACCTTCTTATACGTAGCTCCCTTCCAAGCAGACTTACTGCCTTTGTCTTGTAAAGCTCCATCAGCTTTTCTTCCTTAATGTGTCACTGCTTTCCCGTCTGCATTAAGTTGACTTGGTCCAAATTGTCAGCACTCTCTGTAGAATTAGAATTGCTGTATCTGACTTTCCCAGACCATAGTCCTAAACTAACTCTGTCCAGATTTTCCCCTGATTTGATGATTTCCCAGAGGTAGCATACTGTCATTTGCTTGGGTGCCGTACTTAGAAATAAGAAACCTGTGTGTGCCATGTCTTTTTAAAGAGATATGTTCTGTGTACAGAAAGCAGTAATAGAGTTATGGGATGAAGATCTCACGATCTTATACCACAAAGTCTTGCGAGAGAGCTGTGGTTAGGCTTAGGCTCTTCAGGAGAGGCAGTACAGAGCACAGGTATTGAGCCTGTATGGGGTTATATGCTGAAGGCGTTGGACACTTCTGTGGTTCTCTCCCACCCATTTCCCTATTCAAGTGACAACATGCCTACCATGACCCAGAGAACCTTTCAAAAGTAGATAAAAGCAGTAAGGGAATTTGGTCACGGAATTTGACCTCAGGGTTGCCAACAGAATCAAATTCCAACAAGGCAGTGCAGGCATGGCTTTCCAGCATGGCATGTCTCCACTGTAGTAAGAATAATCAATATTTTGGTTAAAAAAGAAGGCATAGAAGAACTTCAGGGAGTATTTGTGCAAGTTTTTTGAAAGCTATGTGCTCAAGAGCATTTCTGTTCTTGAAAGATACCATTTGAATAGCTTCCATCCTCTCAAGTGTCATTCATTCACGTATGGATAGAGTTCATGGAAATAGTAAACTCTATTTTAGGTTCACAGAACTTCATAAGTACACCCAGATTTATTGCAGCAGCTGAAAGACATTCAGTGGTATTCGAATGTGCAAGACTTAACAACGTTTTATCTGTTTTGTTTGGTGTGCCATCTTTACTCACGCAAGTAACGTGTCAAATACAGGAAGCATCACTGACTTCCAAGTGTAGTCACACGAGTTTGGATAGAAGAGTCAATCCCAGTATGTTCTTAGGAACCCAGCTTGCTATTCTAACTTTCGTTATAGTAACTTTCTTACACAACTCTTATATTTTAAGATGGATGAATAAGAATTTTTAGGTGACTAATGGGGATGTGTGTGGGATAAACAGGACATTTTTCCTTCAAGTGAGAGGAGATATGTATTTTCCCACTTCAGAAATCATGATTTGTATCTTTTTTGGACGACTGCTACCAGCGGTCACAGTGATGTTCTGTATATTTCAGGCTACAGGCAGAGCTTGTAAGAATCTTACTTAATTATGTGATATATTAATGTTATATTGATTATGTTATTGCCTGTAAATCCTGTTGCTTAATAAAGCTGCAGCCATTTTGCAATAAAATTGTGTTTGCAGTCAATTAATGACTGTCTGGGGGCAATGGACAAAGTTGTAGGGATATTGGTGTGAAGTGGAAAGCACAGTACTGCAACTTCCAGTATAAAACTAGGAATTACAAATGCTTGGATCGAGTAAAAGAGAAAAAAGTTAAGACATTTAGCCCCTGTTCAATGCACTGGTTCACAGTTTTCTTTTAGGTCCAGCAGAAAAAGCAGCATTGTGCAAAGCATCTGCACATGAATACAGGGCAGGATAATATTTGATTTAAAAATACAAGTAAACGATAACTGCCAATATTGAGACCATGTGAAGGCAAAGGAACAAAGCATACTTTCATTGCTAATCATGTTAACATCAAAGTTTGAAGAGTGCATTCTCCTATTCAGAGGAAATGCCATCACACTTCTGACGATCACATCTGCCACTAATATCATCCGGCATGTGGTCAGGTCTCTGTTCCGACTTTTATCTCTCTACCAAATTTTCATGTCTTGATTTTAACATCTGATGCTAAATTCAGGTCACTACAAAATAAGTACAACTTTTATTTCTTTTCCACTTTCATGATGTGTTCAAGAGATACATTTTAAAATCAGTACATAATATGAAATAAATACTAATTTTTTTTCCTTTTTTTGCAAAGCCTTTTGCAGTTCTAGGAGGCAGGGGTTTTTTTTGAGGGGGTTTTGGGTTTGTTGTGTATTTTTTGTTTTTGCTTTTGCTTAAGTTGCATTAGAAAGCATTGATCCATGATTCTATGAAAGCCTGAAGTTTTACCTTCCCTAAAGTTTTATCTTGACAACATATATCTGGCTAAATATATGTTGATGGCAACATCACATAAACATGTTTGATAATTTGTAACTATTACTTGTTAACTATGTCCTTAATATTAAAGATTTTTTGCTTTTGTTGAGGGGATAAACTACAGACCTCTCCTTTTTACCATCAGGGTATTTAAATGGAAAGAAAATGTTTCCACGGACATATTTCAGTATCTCTTAAATACCTTCTGTATTCTGAATGCTCTTAAAAATGGGACTTTACAGCAACTGCCTAAATGGGGGGGGAGGGAATTCCCTGGTTTTAAAATTGTGGTGGAACTATTCAGAGATTTCTGAGCACGTGAAACAAAGGTATATGTTGATATTTTTCCTTTACGTGCCAACATACCACTCATCTTTAGGTTGGAAAGTAATAAATTCTCATTTCAAAGATGAAGCAACTCAGTGCTGATAATGAAGTGGAAGAGTAGGGAATACTGCATTTCCTTATTCAGTAAAGAAAACCTTCCAGTTATCCCAATGCAATATTAAGCATATATCTCTTTTGGCCCTGTAAGAGGTTCCTTAGGTGGAATCTAACAACCCTGTACTGCTTTTCAAACCAGAGAAGGAAGAAGTTTAGCGTCTGGGTCAACATTTTCTTAAGACTAAGAACTGACTGTAATGAACAAAGGCTATGCATATTCTAGTTTTGTTAATGGTACACTGTTTGATAAGCCTACCTCCAGTATCAGCTGGAATAATTATAAAGAGCTGCGGGAAGTTTTTGAGGGTAAAAAATGCACCGTGACACTTTCATTGAGTCCTTGTTGCTTCTTGAATTAAATTTGGTCTACTTGTCAGGTCTTTTACCATGTCTTTTTTGGCAACTTTTTCTGTTTTCCCTCTTACTCTTCCTTCCCTTCACTTCATTTTCCATGCATCTGCACAGATAGTTGTAAAAATCCATGGCTTGCAGAAGACAAGCACTCCCAATAATGGCTATTTTTTGTCCCTCAGATACAATTTTTTACAAACAGTGGAGCAAAACATTTTCAAAATTTGTGTTTGGGTTTTTTTTTCTCCAAGTACACCAAATACACAATGTACAAAGTTTTAGCCATTATTTTTTTCTTTACATACCAGTAGATAGGTCACACACATACACAGTTCTGTAGAACAAAAAAACGGTGAATATAAAAATCGTATCCAAACAATGCTAGTTGCTAGCTGCAACACATTCAACAGTGTTACTAGTTCCATATCTGACATGTAACTAATTTGATATAGATGGGTAATATCTTGGTTTTCTAGTAACATAGAAGAGCTATGATATAAGCTTCTTGATATAAGCTTAGCCAAGGTGTTTTTAGTAAAAAAAATATTTTAATTCTATCAAAAACCAAGCTGGAGTGCTACTGACAACCACCTGCTTACACTAACTAAAAGGTCAGATAATAGAATGACAGTTTAATTTGCCAAAAGTTACAGTAATATCCTCTTAATTTAAATTCTCTTAAAATCCTTTTATTTAACCTCTATGGCTATAAGTAACAAATATATTATCAAAATTTCATTGTGGGTTTATGTGAAAGTGATTTTTCAAGATTCTGCTTCTTAGTTATGATGGAAACTACAGTGTTACACTCCTCTACATCGTTTTAAACACAGTTCTATGAAGTTATCATTTTTGAAGTCCAGGTCTTGGTAGGTAACTGATTTTAAGCACTTAAGTAAACATCATGGTATATCAATCTAGAAGATGTTTTCATTTATTGCAATTCATTAGGAGTAACTTCTATTATTACCTTTAATTGTACATGAAACAGACTAATATTATTCAACATTACTTTCAAGAAGTTTCTGCCAATGATATAAAATATTTTACATGCCAGATTGCATTTTGGAGATTATTGATTGAAGTAATATTACCAGTTAAATAGAGTATACTGTAATATAAGAAAAATGGCTTATAATTTTGATCTTGTGTTGTGTTGAGGGTTTTGTAAATTACCTGTCCAAAATTGCAGAAGTCTTGATCATGAGTGATCTATATTTGTCTTATTGAGAAAAAACATTCTAAATAGACACTAAGAAACTAAAAAAATGAAGGTGGTAAAAGCTAAAAGTAAAATAATTGAAAATGTAATTGTAAAACATATTTTACTTCAGTGTCATATTTTCACCCTCACTCACAGATCTTGGAATACATATGGAACAAGTACTCTTTCTGGTTAATTCTAACTGTTAGTAAGAACTTATCTTTACTGACATTTCCTATTTTCTCTTTGTAAACTCATCAAGTGTGAGAGAACGATGAACAAGAAATGTATGCGCAAGCTTTCCACTTGAACTGGGATGAAAGTTAACTTGGCATACTGAGTGGTTTCCAGACATTCCTGGAGAAGCCACCCAGTGGGTGGCTTCAATGGAAGACTTCAGATCCTGGAGGCAGGACATGGAGGCACAGTATCTCCCAATAGCCACCTGCTGTCACCAGCCACCTGACAGCCCATACTGGGTAACCCGTTGTACCCTAGCCCTTACAAGAAGTCCACCCACATGACTGGCCCCTCAAGTTACTGAGTGTGTCATCCCTGTGATCATTGAGGGGTCTTGGAGCTGGCAGGGGTGTAGGGAGGAAAAGGGGAGTTGTTGCCAGCTCTTTGGTTTGAGCATGAAGGACTTTACATCATCCTTTTGAAGAAAGAACATTTCCCCAGAGTCCGGTTCAGCTTGGGAAAGATTGGCACAAACCTGCCCCATCAATCAAGTCTTTCCAACAAAGACCTGATGAGAAGTGGCCATACCAATTGCACCAGCAGTGGGAGAGGCACCCCTGGGATGCAGGAATAGGCATCCGCTCCATCCTGGAAAAGTGGTTCAAGCTACTCTACCTTTCAAGCCTGGATAAACTGAAGGGAGAAAACCTAGAGAAGGAAGGATATGGAGAGTCAGGGCAAGAAATGAACACATGGGGAGTATACATGGGACAAAACAGTTTTGCTCTGCCAGGTCACTGGGGGCCCAGACCCACTGGAAGTCGAGATGACATTGGAGATGGAAAGGGACCAACAGGAGGTGCAGCCATTGCCTATATACATGATCCTGGCTGAGATTCCCTCCAGAAAGAGGCAACAAACTTGCTGCAGAAGGGCCAAATCATTGCTTCCAATCTCCTGCAGGCACTGGAAGCATCTGTAGTCCACAACCTTGCTTAGCCTGGGCCCAGTGCCTTGAAGTATTGCAAGGTGGCTTAGACACCTGCCAGTGAATAGCTGGGATGGAGGATAGCGAGCAATCCTGAAGGCAGGAAACACGCACCAGCCTTGTGAGGCTGGGCATCGTCTCCTGGTGATCAAAAATACCATTCATGTAACACCTTCTTTTGTAAACTGCAAACTGCAGAACTGCCTCCTGTAGAGTGAAGAAGAGGGATCTCTTCTATACCAACTGAGGAGGAGGTTGAGTGGAGAGGATATGGCTTTCTTTGCAATATTGCAAAATTCCTTTGCCTTCAACAGCTGTGGATCTCCAGCTCCCTCAATGTCTGTCCCCATCCTCCTTGGGTGACACAGAGCCAGGGGAGCTTCTGACCAAAATAAGGTGGTACCAGTCGAACTTGACCTGCGGGTGAAAAGTGCCATAACATAGAGTGATCAGGTGCTTCCCCAGACTGCCCAGGGGCTGGTTCTGGAGAGAGCAGGCTGTGGCCAGGCCCACAGAGAAAGCAGTGTGGGATGTAAAATCTTGGATGTAAGCTCTGGGAAACTGGAGGAGCACAGGCAAAGGAAGAAAGATGCCCTGAAAGTGGATTGTGCACCAGATGGTCCATGGAAAGGTGCAAAGAGTGCAGATGGTCATGAGCAACCAGGCCATGGGCTAGTGCTCTGGGGTTGTCCTTTGTCTCTGCCATGAGATAACAGGTGGCTTGTTTCCAATGTGAAGGCTTATGTTTCCAAAGGGGGCTAACAGGAGGTAGCCATCATCTCAGGGAAACTGAGAGCTCAGACTGCCTGTCCTGGCTAGGTCAAAGAAGGCCACTTTTGCAGGTAGGAACACAGGGGAAAGAGAAACTGGAGAGAAACCAACCTAGTCATACACTAACACAGCCCCTGCGTGCATCCACTTGACCATTTCTGTTCCATTCGGGAGCAGACAGCATACTTTCAGCTGTGGCCAACTCCTTGCTGCAA
Organism: Cariama cristata; assembly: GCF_000690535.1. NCBI lineage: Eukaryota > Metazoa > Chordata > Aves > Cariamiformes > Cariamidae > Cariama > Cariama cristata. The sequence continues at coordinate 20,703 of NW_009602357.1, read as the reverse complement.
CCAAAGCATTTCTGAAGAAAACTGAAGATAATTTCCAGAGAAAGGGTATTGGAGAGCCGATTAGGGTAAATGCAGGCCAAGGGAAGTGTTTATTCCCCTCTGCACAGCGCTGAGGAAGGGAGGCACCTGGGGTACTGTGTCCGTTTTGTGCTTCGCAGTTGGTGTAAGTCAGGCAGTGACATGCTGGAGACAGACGGTCAGAGGGCCACCTGGGTAAGCAGGGGCTGAAGTACAGGACACCTGCAGGGAGGTTGAGATCTTTCTTTGTTCAGCAATAACAAGAGAATATGAAAAGGAGATCTTACTGCTGTCTTCATCTGTCCTGGAGGACATAGAAAGCCAGATCCAGACTTTACTCACAGCTGCACAGTGACAGGGTAAGAGGCAATGGATGGAAGGTGCAACTTTTAGGTATTATGAATAATCTTTTCTCTACGAGGGTTTTCAAACACGGGAAGGGATTGAATTCTCTGTGGAGATATCCAAAATGCAGCTGGACACATCCCTGAGCAACCGGATTTCAGTTGTCCTTGCTGGACCAGATCACCTCCAGAGGTTCTTTCTTCTAAATTATTGTATGACTCTATGAAATGCATTGGAGCTGTTGTTACAGTGCCAGAATTTGATACATAAAAAGCAGGAGTGGATGGTAATGGATAAGTTATACTCACCAGCTTACAAGCAGCGGGCGACCCTACGTAGTGTTTATTTAATCACTGCTATGGTCAGGAGTGCCGTGCAAATTGTCTACTTTTTTTAAAGTGGTATTATATTGATTATTTTTACCTCCTTAGGAAACACTGTTATAAAAATCTTTATACTCCCGCAAGTCTTTTAGCAAAGAGGATAAAAATCAAATTTCACAGCTGTGCTAACATTAAGACCAGACCGTTTTCAGTACATATTAAATACAAAACATTAAAATAACATTAAAAGCCTAATTTAAGCTGACAAAGGCAAAGAAATCAGAATTTGGTTGAAAAAAAAGATGAAAAGCAAAGTAACCTCTCTCTGGACATATACACACCAACTTTCTGGAGTTTTTTTAATAAGATTTATATTTCTTTTGGAAAAAAATATAATGTCCTTGGGACTATTAGGGAACAAATAACATGGGACCTTTTCCAAAATAATCTATTGTAATTAATGATTTTCATAAATTTTAAAATATTAAATACAATTACTAAATCCTAACATATCAGATTAAGGATATTGCTCTTTTTATATTCCAATTAAATCCTTTGGAGTTTTCATATTGGGAACATTGCATAATACAAAACTTAGAATAATATGTGCAGTTAAATACACTTCTACAAAAGCACTTAAAGGATATTCACAGCAGCTTCTTCTCAAATATAAACAGATCTCACTCGTTGTTTACTTTGGGGAGAGAAGTAGATCAGGAAGTTCAGCTAGTTCAAGTGTATTTTTAGAGAAAGACAAACTTTCAGAATGTCTTATGTTAATATATCAATGGGAGTTGCACGGGCATCCCATGACTAGCTTGCAGGAAAATTAGGACAAGAATGAAATACTGTAAAAATGGCATAATTATTATGAATGGTTCTGTGTATCATTTCTACCTTCTAATGTGCTCTAAGTGTATGTATACTTGCTGTAAAAATGTTCTTCACTTTGTGTTAGATGGATATTCTGTAGATTTAGCAGAAAAGGTAGTATGACTAATGATTTCCTGTCTTATTTATGCACTACAGATATATATGCATTGTGAGACAGATTTAAATTCCTTTTGAAGCTTACTTTTGTATTGAAAAACATGTACAGAAATGGTACACACCATATGTAAATACACACACTACAGCTTTGGAGCAGAGTATGCTAAGTAGATGAAGCTCGATCTGAGGACACCAGTTACAGACATCTGTTGAGTAGTCTCTGGTGTGCTGTACTGCTGGGTTTTCTCAGACACTTAGTAGCTGGAAGAGGAAGCTGGGGTCTGAAGAGTCAGCCTTTGTTATCATAAGGTGAGTGACCTTTCGAAACGTATGATAAGTCAAGGTCTTCTAATAATTTATCAATACAATGTTGTCTCAGATTTCCCCAACTGATCTTAGATACTGTATCTTCCTGTGTCTTTTAATCTTGTGGATAGATATAGCTTCTTCCTTCAAGGAAACATCTATTTTGATTTTAGAACAAAGGCACACGGTTTTTAACCAAGCAGAAAAAAGTAACTGTTAGCTTATCTTTAAAAATACGTTCTGTAATATGTCAATGTGTGATAGACCTATTTAACATGGAAATTATGCATATTGAAACAAAACTATACTAAAGAGAAAAACTCTGTGTAAAAACTAACAAATACTTCAGTATTCTACTTCTAAGGGCTCAGCCACAGTCAATCCAAACAAAATCAGTGAATTTTGTTTATTATTCAATATAGGCCTTAGGAGTTGAAAGAACTAATTGGAAAAGATGGAAAAGAGGTACTGAAGTAAAAAAACCTATGAACCACAAAACAAATTCACATTCCTGCTTTTTGCTACTTGCCCTTGAAGGCCCATGTTCTACTTGAAAATTGTTTTGCCACCTAGAAGAGGTCACCTGATGTCAGCCTAATGACCCTTACGGTGTTATCACAAGTTTTGTGTCTGTGCACATCAATAAGTAGTGTGCCAGTACCAGCTCTCACAGCTGCAGGGATCAACTTAGAACATCAAAAGATATTTGTGGCTACAACTGCAGTGTCCCTAGCTAGTTTGTGGGTTGTGTTTTTATTAGATCATATCATGGCCATTGTAGTATGAGGTCTTGGTCTATGTCAGACAGTCCAGAACCATTTGGAGATAACCTGGAAAGTCTTTCCATCTGAATTTGATACTTCAGTGAATGACTTAGAGATGCTTTTTGTTTAACAATGAAAAAAACCAGAAATCAAACCAAACCACCAGCGACAAAAAACCCCCAAGCACCCAAAAAATAGGTGAGATGTATATATGAATTAATGTATATGTGAATTAATCTGGAGGGGAAGAGAAAAGAAATTAATGATTTAAAGAAATATTTAATAGGCATACTCTATAAAAAGACAGAATGTGTTACTTTCCTACTACAGCAAAGTGTCTGAAAATCAAAGTATTTCTATTGGCATACTCTGGAATTCATGACAATGCTTTTTTGGTGATTTTTTTCCTTTTTCTTTTTCTTCTTTTTTCTCCCTAGAGAAAGTTTAAAAAACCCAACAACCAAAAAGGGGTAAATCTGCATAGCAAGGTCCTGGATATTATTTAGCTGTCTGTATAAGCATATCTTGTGTGGTCTGATATGTAGTTCAGGGTGTAGTTTTCAAAAATGTCAAGCATGCACATGACTTACAAGCCCACATCACTTTTCAGTTTTGACAATTTTACAGAAATCACCCAAAGGCCAGAACAGCAATGGACATTCGTACCCACTGGAAGATATATTTTACAGTAAATTGAGCTTATGAAAAGGAACCTGTTGAAGCTACTTTCTCACAAGCCAAACTGCTCATCATTTGTTGGCAATACTCCAGTTCTGTTTTATGGAAAACATGCATACTTATCTAATCATCTTCCTTCTCTATTTTCGTATATTGCTACATTATAATACTTTTTTTCCCAAGCAGAGATGTTGTCACTCTTTATCTTGTACCAAAGATGATCTCAACATAAAATTATTACATTGGCTTCAATGAAAACCTCCCTAGCAGAGGACACTACCTGGTATTCCTAGAAGAAGAATAATGTTTTTATAGCTTTCTGTATATTTTCCTGTAGGGGATGTGGGGGCATCTTTCTTCCCTTTCCTTCTCCGTGCTCTCTTCTCCTTGTGTATAGCCACTGCACACTTTACAGTTTTCCCATATAATGACTCTATAGAGCAAACCACAGAATTAGGAATAAGCACCTATACAATTGCAGCCTAGGCAATTCTTGCTGTAACCATTGCCTACTTCCTCATTTTCCAAAACTTTAACAGCAAGTCAGCAGATTTATGTTTTAGATAAAAGTCACCTAATTGCATTCCTTGGTTTGAGAAAAATAAACTTACAAAAAACTCATCTGTCTTGACTACAAAGTGAGTTTACAAAAGAACTTTAGTACAGAAAAATACTGGACGGGGTTCTGAATAGTTTTATTATTGCAATATTTATATAAACTGCTTTTAAAAGCATAAGGACTGTTTTCCCTCTTCATACATTTGTAGCATAAATATCATCAATGGTGGTAGGAATGATATGCATGTTTGGAAAATAAACCCTTTAAAGACTATGACTGAAACATACAGACCTAGAAAAAGAATCCCTTAAAGGAGAAATACATCGTTAACGAATATGAGCATCTAGAGTCTTTTATTACCAGATTGCTAGTTCACATTTTAAACACATCGGTGGAGACATGGGTGTTAAGTTTTGATGATCTCACAGTGAGCTCAGATATAAGTGGTATCAGGTTCAAATTTAAATATATGTGAACATCTCCTAAAGAAAAAAAAAAAAGAAAGACGACTGCTACAGTCATCTTCTCATAGCGCCAATATCTGTATAGGAAATGAATTGAATTAAACCTGTTGCACTGAGAGATGGCATGGTATAGGGACTTGTATGTTTGTTTAAATAAAGCTGTTGTTCTAGCAGATATGCACATGATTTGATTGCTTTTTTTTTTTGGTGGCAGGTTCTGTTATCTGTCTCTACAGAGGGCAGAACACTGAAATTAAATATTAAAGTGAGCAAATGCATTTAGTTCAGCTGCAAATTCCGTCACTACAGAGATAAATACCTTTTATAGTTTAGACATTTCTATTTAGGCTTACTGAAAGCAAAGGACTTTGCTTTTGGAAAATTCTGAATTAAAGAATAAGCAGATAAGCCAATTTCTTGAGACAGAGTACTCTGCAACTACAGCTGTGTAACTGTGACACTGTAGCTTATTAGCTAAATGTTGCTGCCCTTAAAAAAATAAAAGAAGTTGAAAAATGACTACATTCAAACCCCACACTGCAAAATCCTGAATGCAGATAAAATAAGCAAATTTCCTGTGTTTAGTCTGTAGTAACCATGATGGGCTCCTCTAGAACTAAGAAGGTTAAAGCCTCCGAGCTGCCTGTGTGAGGAAATCGCAGAGGCCAAACCTAAGAGTTTGCTTGAATGCACAGCGATGTTAGTGGCAGTGGTACGGTGTCATCAGCACAGTACAGGGCTGGGGTTACAGCGCAATCTTTTGAGAACTAAATGAAACGTAATTCTACCAGGAACACCTTCATAGTGTTAGCCAGCGCATTGGCCCTGGAAAATCCGTAGACTGTCTTATAGCACCTTTGGTCTAGATCGCATACAAGTTTTACCCTTTCAGTTATGCTCTTAGCCATTGAACTCTAGATCTTTCAGTCACGTGTCAAAATAAATACTGTCTGACAGCTAAAGAATACCTTTATCATCCCCCGTTGCTCACTGACTTCATAGAAGCATACCTTTAGTCTTCACAAGAAAAAAGGAGGCTGTGATCTCAATATTTCAACACTTTTATTTACCTTATCTGTAATATAATTAATAGATGACTGCATAAAGATCAAGGTGGCTATCAAAGAAAATGAGACAGCTTCATATGAAACTTGCTCTTTTGAATCAGTCTAGGACTCTATCAAAGCATGTGTGATAATTTCATGTAAATCCCGGTGTTCTGAATCTGTATCTTTTAACCTGTACATACCATTTTTAACACACTACATTTCAAAGACATTCAAAGCTGATCTAATTTGTATTACAGAATTACATTATAATCTGCAAGCAGCACATCATACTGATTTCTTAAAATTAATGTGGAAGCTCATTATAAAGACATCTACAGAGGGCTCATGTAGTCTTTCTCAAAAATACTGTGACTTAAAACAACCATATTCTGTATTTAAAGTACACCTTTTTCTAGCCAGTCTGATCTTTCTCTGAAGTCTATATTTTGAAATTCTGTAATTTGAGCATAAACCCAAAATCAAAATATTCAGTGGCATCCAGGATTGCCATTTTTAAAAAAACCTTGACATTTTGGTGTTGAGATATATAAAAAAAGTTTTAAATTTTTGATTTCTGAGATGATGAACTAAGGAGGTTGGTCACTATAGTGTGAATGAAGGCAAGTGATGGACTGAAGTAAAAAGCAGTAGCACTAAGTAAGGCTATCATAAAGGGAGTCTCCAGTTGTATTTCTGCTAACTTGTTTTTGTGAGACCTAGACAGAATTTTGAAAATGAACCTAGGATTATAAATTTAATAAATGGATTTAAAAAGAGGCCTATAGTCCTTGTCATGACAAACTAATAGATACTTGTTTCCCAGGGAACCATCCTAGGTGGGGCACAGCCATAGCCTGCCCTTTTACCAGGTTCCAGGGTGAACCACTTTTTGGAAAAGCACAGCAAAGGTGGTATAAACTTCCAGGCAATCTATTTAGACACATTATAAATTGTAATCTGACCACTCTTTAAGTCTTTTTTTAAATTAACAGTGAGTCATTACACTTGAGCACTATCCCACACCAACATTACTTTATTCAATAACCTCCTGCCTGCCTGAATAAGTGAGTTACATCTGCCTATTTTTGTTGTCTTTTCTAGATTTTTTTTAGCAGAAACTATCCACACTACACAAGAATACCTAACAGAAACTAAATATGAAATATAGATTATGTAAATAGTTGACCAGCCTCAAGGTTCATCAAATGATGAAATGAAAAAAAAAAAAGAAAAAAAGAAAAAGGAAAGAGATCTACCCTTGAAAGACCTTGGCCCTTAAAGAAAGTTTAACATGTTGAATACTGCAACCGAAGAAACTGCAATAAAACTACCAGTTTTTAATCCATGAGTGTGCCCAAAATCACGATCAGATAATCTGAGCACAGAGGACTCCAAGACAGCTGGACAATCACACTTCATGCCCATGTTACTTTCTAATGGAAGGATATCAAACCAGATCTTTAAATCCATGGTCTGGCCGATAGCATTACTATGTGTTCTCTCAAGAACATGTCTTTATAAAGGGGCAAAGAGAACTGATCCTGTTCCTACCTAACAAAAACGCATCCGTATAAATTACTAGGAGTCATAAACCCCTAAAAAGAATCCAAGTTTACAAACCTATATAAATTGTGCTAGCTACAGTTAAAGTAAGCCTTGAAGACCTACAAACATAGTACCAAGCAGACCTTTTGTTTCAAAGATACCATATACGAGAAAAAGGACAAGAATAAATATTTTTCAGTCAACTCCACGAAGCTGGTTGTGTGCTATCAGAAGAGAGAGGATCTCCAGAGTGCCTAACCCTTGACAAGCAGAATCCGGTTTGATACAACTACTTACCCGTCATCTCAGAACTTTACAGCAAGACAGAGCCATGAGGTTCAGAGGTGAGGACTGCCTAGTAGCTGCCAGGCAGTCCAGAAAAAGCAGTGTCTGGATAGAGGAAAAGCCATAGAAAGCAGTTGAATGGAAAGCCTAAACAAAATTGACACACTGTATATCTTAAGGTTATCTTTCTGCCTCATCCCTCTGCAAGTGAAAGAGATTTGCCTACTGGTTTGACTGTGAAATCATCAGTATCTTAGGTTCCCACTGTCAAGCACCTGTGAGTTTTTTACTCATTTGGAGCAGAGAGATGTTAGATGTACAGTATCCATTAACACGGGATTAGATATGGAGTATTCACTAACAAGGCAATAGGAATAAGGACTGTACGCTGTGCAAAGACACGATAGCACTTTTCCTGCACCTTATACAGGTGATCACAGCTGGATTTTTAGATTTTGTGTTCATCATTTCTATAAAAATTGAGATGAAGTCGTTGGAGATTATGTTTACATAACTGAGGACAAAATTTCACCCATTACTTTTAATTCGAAGAGTGTGCATGCCAAGGACAAAGCTTGGTCTCTTAATTCTAGAGAAGGCATTACCAACTGTAGAGAGTGAAAAATGTGAAAACTAAAACCTGTGAAAGCTTCCTGTTTCACCAAAGGAGCCTGCTAACAGTACACTTTCTCTACACTAGAACATAATCATCCTGGGATATATATTAATTATGGCTTAAAGGAGCAATAAATTAATGTAGTATAGAAACAAATCTGTTTTAGAGTGAAAACATTTTTGTGGTCCTTGCCAAAAACTGTTTAATAATTCGAATGAATCTTTTAAACAAAGAGAAATTTAAAGAATGATCCTACTATCTGAATGCCATGAAATCTGCTGACCTCTCTTAAGAACTCTTAAGAAAAAGCCCTGAAACAACAATTTCTATTCCACCTCGTCCCCAGAGAAAAAGAGTCCAAACAGAGAAATGATCCCTGCTAAAAACAAGTACTGATCTGAAGCTACTAGTGATGTTTCAGCTTTGACTGCATGCCTTGTTTTTCAGGAAATAACTTAAATCCAGTACAGATTACAGCTATGAAATAAAAAGCAGAGGCACATCTGGCTGTCACATCTGTGCAAAGCAAAGCTTACTTTGTTTGGCTTGTCTGATTTATGGATGTATCTAAATCATCTCAAGGCTATTTCATTTCTCATTTACATAAAGGAAGCAATAATATTGTATAATTTTTAATTTCTATAATGTGCAAACAGATTTTGTGCCATGTCACTTCACTGTAGTATCTTTGAAAAATGTCTAAACTAAGGGAAAACAGTGCATAAATATATCTTTTCCCAATTTCAAAATAAAATATAAATATTGCAAATAAATCATACATTTATATCTACAACTATTACAAACTATAAAATTATATATTCTACTATATCATAGACAATTTTATTTTTTTTTTTAATCTGTAGTAAAAATTATTAAATCGAATGAGGGAAAACTACTACCTGCTTTTTATAAGAACAAGCCTTGGTCAGATTTTCAGCTTTGTAAATTAATTACATGGATTAATGAATCCATTAAGTTACAAGCCTTAAAATTAAGCTGTCAATCAAATTCAATGAAAAATTTTGAAATACTTTCTGTTTTTTACAGTGTTGAATGTGGAAATAAAAAAAATAAAATATTTTCTTTTGAAATTCCACTTGAAATATTTTTTCCAAATTACTAAGCTTTACTCAGAATTTTCTTCAGAATATATTTTTATTGCAACTACACTGTTACTGTCTATATTCATACTCTATTAAATACATAACAGTAATGTTATATACATTTAATATTTTTATGCACATGTTATTACTAACACTTATAAGCAGGCCAAGGAGAAGCTTCCATGACCCTGATGTATTACTGAGTTTAATTCAAGCTCTGCATGAATCCAGATATCTCTCATTGTGGTTTTTTTAGTGGTATCATGGCTTTAGTTGCATAGATGTCACTAGGGAAAATGAAGCTTTCCTCTTGCAAATGGTTACATATATAGTTACTTTTGCACACATAGCTTGCTCCAATAAATCGCTAAAGCACACAGGCAACTTTACACAAATGCTTCAGTCCATCCTTACTCAACAAAGCAGGTTAAAACAAGTGTAGTGGTAAGCAGTGTGGTGGATTAGGTGCATTAACTGCCCCACTAAACTTAAGGAGAGTATGTGTATGCATAAAGCCAAATAAACAGATCCAGAATAAATATATTGATCATTTAACCTCTATTATAAGAAGAAAAGATATCAAGGAAAATGTTAAGACTGAGAGAAGAAGAATCACAAACAAAGCTTCACTAACAGAAAATAGCCATTTAAAATATTGCAGAAATTCAGACTGCTGGTTACAAAGGGGATGGAGGAAAGGATAAGAGAAAACCAACATAAAGTTCATACGTCAATAAATACAGTAAATGCAACTACAACAAACTGTAAAAGAATTAAATTGTCATTTTAACAGGAAAACCTTTGATCTTTGATTGGTATTATCTTAGATTATTCATTGTCTGTAATGGGAAAATGCTAAGAATTATTTTAAACCAAACTATATAATTTGGAGGTTGGATCAACAATGACTTTTAAATGTCATAATTCATTCCTTCATTGAAGAAACAGTAAAAAGAAAGTCACATTACAGTTACTCAAACAGACAATATACACAGTGAGAAAAAAAACCTTGGGATTAATACAGTGGCATTTATAACAGAAATCTCATATTTAGCAATAGCTACTTTTTTTAAAAGACATTTTCTCATATATTACAAGACAAAAGTCATGTACATATTGTTGTGTGATGGATTCTCTAGAAAAAGGCACACAACCTTTGCATATCTGTTTCATTCACACTGCAAATACATTCTATCACGTGAGGCTCGTTTCTCTAATGCTGTAATGCTGCTTTCATTTCCTCCATAGCAACACTGTGTGAGAGAATATACTTTAAAATGCTAACAATTTAGGAAAACCACTCCAATAATTTGAAAGGATGTGGACAGTTTTGAAAAACATCAAGATAAAACAATTAAGTTTAAGAAAGTCAAAACCCGTACAGGCATTTCATGCAATATGTTCTTCATGTGAATGGTTGTTTTCTTTAGCTCAAATTAAAGATATGGAATGTTTGACAATAGATATGAATGACATTTGGACCAGATTAAAACCACATTGGCTTATAAAATCAGATTCAGACTGGAAAGAGAAGATACAAGTTATGTAATTTAGAAATGACAGACAACAGTTTCCAGTGGGATTCAGCTGTTGTATTTAGTTCTGTTCTGAAGTACTGGTAATTACAAACCGGTAGAATCTTCTTCCAAATGCAAAGACATCTTATATAGAGAAAATGGTAGCCCAAACCTCAAATAATAGCCCAAACCTCAAAACACTCAAAAGCTGAGCTATTTAGAATGGTCATCAAACAGTTCAAGTTTTAGAATGTTCATTGTAGAAAAGACTAAACACTGAAAATTAGAACAATAACAAAACTACTTTCCTTGAGTTTTCAAATATAAAGTAATGTATCTTTATTGATAGAAACACATATTTACCTATCTTCAGAGATCTCAAAGATAAAAAATTCCACCTTCATGTAGACGAGAATTATCATTAGGAAAGCAGGAAGAATATATTGCATACACCTTTGAACTGTAAGATCCCTGATGCAGGAACAATCCACTCTTCTGTTCTTATGTATTATCTGACATAGTAGCACTTTGGTTTTGGTTAGTTCGTGGCAATACCGTAGTAAACAAGATTATATTAAAATAATGACAGCAATTTGGAGGTTTTGGTTCACTTTGTTTCGGAAGAGGCAGGAAACTTCGTGTTCTGAAGGTCAGTGTAATTCCAGTAGATCATTTAAGCACCACTTAATCTGTGGGACTTTAGAGAAACCATGTTACGCAGACCTGATATCCACTTTTTGCACAGCGATGAATTGTACCCAGTCTTCTCATTCTGTAAGATCTTCCACCTTGAACTGTTTTTGTCTTTCCCTTCTGCTCTCCCATCAGCAGTCGGGCAGATGTATAAGGAAATTGAAGTTATTCAGTCCATTTCCTTGATCTCAGGTTGGGTTAACTTCACTGATGGTGTTGAAAGTGTTTGCCTAATCTGCTTTTGAAAATGAAGATTTCTACTGTCTCTCTGGGAAATCTATTTCTGCTCTTATCTGGCCTTCCCACTAGGAAGTTTTATTCCTAACGTAGAGCTTAATTTCTTCTCCCAGTTTAAAGCCTTTATGTCTTTCCTACCCACACTCAGGGTGGAGAACAACTTATTTGCTCTTCTCAGTCACATTTGCATACTAGATACATATTAATCCATATATCTGCTTCAAACTAAACAACTCCAGTGTTTCAAATGTTCTTTGGAAGTCCCATCTCTCAGACCTGTTGGTGTTCTACGTTGCCTTCTTATAAGCCTTGTTTGAACAGTGCCCAATACTGGAGACAAGAGACCATTCTGGCTGAGGCTTGCGTGTTCTGGGAAAGCACACCTACTTACCCATCCCAATGTGCTGTTTGGCTTTTGGAAATTGACAATTTCTATCTTCTGATTTACAAGTGAATGTACAATTTTCCAAAATATTTCAACAGGCTCTGGTGCCTGGTTTGCTGTCTTACAACTGTGTGTATTTTATTGACATCAAGACACTGTATCTCATCCACACACAAAGGCTCCTCATCTTGTAGAAGAAAATGAGACATTTGTTGGCTCTTGTTTGTGTCTGTATTATCTTCCCTTTTTCTACAAATTTTGTAATTCATTTGTGTGAGTGAAGTTAAGCTGACTGCTTGTAATTCCTATTTTCTTCCTGCACTTTTAAAGGTGAATATTATTTGTGCTATGTTAGTCTTCTGGACTTACCGTCACAAGTTTTCCAGAAGCATTTCTAATGCCTCTGACATTAGTGAAAATATTTCTTTACCTATCCTGGAGTGGAAATGAGCATGTCCAGCTGACTTAAAATCATGTAAAGAATTTCAGCAATCTCAGACTTGTTCTTACCCTTCTATAGCCTGACTCCTTATCCTTTTGTCATGAGCATTAACTGCATTGCCTGTTTGACTGAACTTGACCTTTTTAGTGAAGACTGAAGCAAAAAAAGGCATTAAATTTACTTTCAGTTTCTTGATATCGTATGTTGATAGCTTCCTGCACCCTTGAGAAGTGACCAACCCTTTTGCTGGTGGTCTTCTTGCTACTTACATCTCTTGCCAGCAGTTGTCTGTTTTGAGCCCTGGCTCTTCTATTCTTTTCTTCATGCTCCAACTATTCTTTTAAGCTCCTTCATAAATTACCTAGTTTCTACTTCTCTATTCTTCATTCTTAAATTTTAATTGATTGAAAAACTCATTGTCACTGGTTTCACTTTCTATCCTTCATCTACCACAGTGTAATTTACACTTATGCCCTTGATGTATAGTTTTTAAAGCAATAGCTGTCTTTTCAGAACTCAGTTTTTAGTTCATATTAGATTTATTTTCCGTAAGAGTTTACTTACAAAACTCTGAGTTTATCAGAGTCTCCTTTCACATATTTTTTGTCTTAATATTCTGCTTTCCCTCTCTTCCTAAGAAGTAATGAATTTTGTCGTTTTGTTGCCAGTCTCATCAGAGCTGCCTTTCATCTTCAGATTTTCATCTAGTTCTTTCCTGTTGGTTAGAAGTGAATCTAGAAAGTTTTTCCTGCTTGTTGTTCTCTTCACTATTTGTATTCCAAAAAACTATGAGACATTTAGTTCTTGCTTTATTCTTTTCTCAGTAGATCTTGCAGTAAAGGCCATTGTCACTGACAAATTTTCAGGTGAATTGTTAAAAATAAACAAACTACATCAATTACTTAATTTTCCTAGGGGTTGAGAATGAGAACACCTAATAAACAAAGACTTGGGACCACGATTTTCTATCTTATGAGAAGCCTGTGTTTCCTTTACAGCCAGAAGTGCTTGTCAGAAATGGTATTTGACAGCTTCTTCTGCTCTCTCTCCTCTCCACACATTGATTTTCACCTTGTACAGTACTTTAGCTTCAATTAGGCACAAGGTGTTATGCCTGAGACCACTTAGATACCCATCAGAAAGGCTACAACCAACCACTGCTGCTGTGGAGACCAAGGACAGAAAAACTGATTTGGCTGTCAGACACGCTGAAAAAGGTTTCATGGTAGCTGCGGGCTAAAAACATGAACTATAAGCAATGTAATTATGAAGTAGATGGAAAACAAACTCCATGGTTACTCAACTCCCTCATTATGATCAGATCACTTGGCACATCACTGCAGAGAACTTTACTTTGGAAAAAAGACTATATTTTTCATGAGTAATTCAATAAAAGAAACTATTTTATGGGTCCAGGAGATGGTTGAGGGGGTCAGAAGGAAATAATTTGTTTTTATTTTGCTTTAGAAATTAATTCCAATTTTTATAGCAATTTACAATGAATTCCTGCACATTAAATACAAAGCACTAAAGCAAAAGTTACAAACAGCATGTATTAGTATTTTTGGAATGAAAATTAAAACGTGCTGCCACTTTTGCAGTCCAAGTCATTATGTTTTATGGCTTAGGTTAACATTGTGCTATAAAATACAGTAAATAACTGTTAAAAGCAGTCATTTGCTCAGAATTATTACGAGTTTAATTTTGGGAATGGTTCAACCTACCATTATTTTTTTTTTCTGTATACATGGAAAATTTTTGAATTTTACTACTCAGCTCTTAACTGTGTTCTGTCATACTGAGTGGAGAGTCCACGTTAAGAAGTCAACTTTAAATAAGCCAACAAGTACTGTGTTTGATGTCACTGCTGCACTCATAGAAAACTGTATGTAGTAACTATATATTCCTATTTTTAAACTATCACCTCATATGGGAAAGCTATGTTTGTTCAGAAATTATTCTTAGCCAAGAAGGCTGACAGAGTCTTTTTTTCCTAACCAATCAATGTTATATACCAGGAGTCTCAGCATGAGATAATAGTCAGCTCCAAGTTCTTGTTAAAACCTCTTAAAAGTCCAGTCTTTCACATCTTCTATTCCTAATCAAATACAAAAATAATAACAGTTTACAAGTCTTATTAGGATTCTGGAATGTTTCAAATATGTATAACCAGACTGTTAAATAAAGGAATTAAATATTAGGATTATAGGTGTCCTGAGCTAGTCCAGGGCCTTGTGGATTTCTTCTTTTGATCCGGTACCATATTGTAAGATACTGAAAACTTATTTGTCATGTATCTGTATTATCCTTAAATATGTTCTGCTTTGATTTTCATTTACTGTCATAGTACCTCTATGTTAGGGCACCTCATTAACCCTCCAGCTTATCTAACACATCATTAAGAATTTCAAGCTATCCTACATCATTGTGCTGTGGTTTTCTGGCTGCTGGTCCAAGAAGTTGGACATACATTTTGCTATGTAGTTCATCATTCCAATGTGTCTGCAGACCCTTTCATAATTGCTGGAGGACAGATTTTGGGGCTGGCCCAGACTATGTTGTGAACTGCCCATACAGTTTATTATATTCACTTCTCTTCCTGAAATGTTACTTCAATTACTCAGACTTCTTGACCCAACTTCTCTTGCTCTTTGCAAAGCTGTCTTAAGCCACAAGTCACAGCCTTCTACCACTTTTACCGAATCGATCTCATTTCTGTAGACCTTAATGTAAGTTTTAGAGCAGCAAACATTGTATTTTCCTGTGAAACATCATTGGTGTTGTATACAAATCAATTTAAAGAAAAGGTGTTTTTCACAGCAGTGTTGAACAGATGTCCCATTTTTTAAGCACTCCAGTTGAACCTTCCTGATTAATCAAACTTAGAAAAACAAGTGATGTCAACTATTTCTCCCACAATTTCCCTTTCCCTTCCTCCTTTAGGACAATGAAAAATATTTCTTCTTTTAACTTCAAGTCTATGTATAATTGTGAGATCTGTTTTTTTCACCTAGAGAGACCAGTTTATAGACTTATTCCTTTATTTCTCTCTTCATGTTATAATTTCCAGAGCTGTGAGTCTGTTAAACTTCATTTCCATCCTCTGTCATAGGATGGAATGGTTTCTCCTATGAGATGTTTGTATCTTGGGGCAACTGGTCTAACTTCTTTATTCCCTGAAGCATGGCATTAAAATCCTCTTATGATCCTAGCCCTATAAGATTTGAGATGTTTCACAAACTAATATTCTTCCCTTGGCACCCTGGCAAACTGTAATCCTTGTCAATTCTATTCACCCAAACACTTTGCATATGCTCTTTGTGCACATAAGTTCTCCCCCATAGGTGCTTTTTTTCAAATACGTGTGTACTTCTGCTTGTGGCTTTCCTTTTGGTGTTTATATTGTGGTTTCTGCTACTATGTTGGCTGCTGTACTTTCCTCTTTAACATGGCTCCATTTGCTTTGAGGCTGAGTGCAGATGGTAACCTGGTGAAGAAATTTGTCTCACTATTCATATGACTATAGGACCAAATTAACCAATGTACAAGTGCATGTCAGAGCCTAACATTTATAAATGCAGGCAATTGATTTTGTTATGTGTCATAATACTTAAAAATTTGCTTTTCAAACCAACTTACTGCTTACTAAGCCAGGTCATGCTTGTTCTGTCTCACAGTTTTTCTGCCCTTATGAATTTTGCGCTAAGAATTGCAGAGTATTTCACTAGCTAAGGAAAATTGTTATCTATAACACCAGATTAGCTGGTGGTGAGGTTATACCTATATACATGCATAATGTAAATAAATGTGTAAAAACCTCTCACTGGTTGAGGAAGTTTTCCATTTCATAGGCAAGAGCTTGGGCTGGTGAGCTGCCATGCAAAAATTGGCTGGGTGACAAGTCATTGATACAGGCTTCCATGAAGGAGGCAGAGCTTTAGACAGATTTTGTTGTTTCTTCTTAGCTAGTTTAAATATCTTTGTGCTCAACACGCTGTTTGCTATGAATCCCAATCCATTCACTTCACTTCTCCTAATTAATTTAAGTATTTAGGAATTTCGAATACTTCATTTGACCTTGTAAATTCCATTCCTGGACCTGGGTGCCAAACTTCAAAAGTTGTGGAGCTGAACTTACAAAAGAAGTTGCTTTCCTGATTCCAGACCTTCAACTTTGAGCTCTTGATAACTTTCTGGCTTAGCCACCTTTCATTTCACATTTTGGTCCATTGGCTAACTTAGAGAACACTGTCATGATGAATTTCCTCCACTAACAAATTCAAGTATAGCAGTTTCATTCATGATAGCTGAGCTGGTTAAATTAAAGCATCACTGTCATACAGTATACAGGAGGATAAAAAGTAACATTTTTCTTTCTTTTTTATTAACACAAAAATATCTGCAGTATGGGAAGAGGTATTATGTGAAAATCCCACATAAGGACAATCAAAATTTATATATGTTGCTTAGTTAACAATAGATATATAGGTAAGAATGTACTAGAAAAAATGAATTTTGCATATAAATAAACTGTCTGTGCTGTGTTGTTGGAGAGGCAAGTGAAACCAGACCCTATTCATACAGGAATGGTTATCATTGGCTATCAGTGGATAAGGGAAGAGCTACGGATGTAGTCTATCTGGACTTTTGTAGGGCCTTTGACACTGTCCCCCACAACATCCTTCTCTCTAAATTGGAGAGACATGGATTTGATAGATGGACCACTCAGTGGATAGGGGATTGGTTGGATGGTAGCATCCAGAGGGTAGTGGTCAATGGCTCAATGTCCAGATGGAGATTGGTGGCAAGTGGTGTCCCTCAGGGGTCTGTATGGGGACAAGTACTGTTAAATATCTTCATCAGTGACATGGACGGTGGGATCGACTGCACCCTCAGCAAGTTTGCAGATGACACCAAGCTGTGTGGTGCAGTTGACATGCCTGAGGGACGGGGTGCCATCCAGAGGGACCTGGACAAGCTCAAGAAGTGGGCCCATGTGAACCTTGTGAGCTTCAACAGGGTCAAGTGCAAGGTCTTGCACATGGGTCAGGTATCAGTACAGGCTGGAGGATAAAGGGATTGAGAGCAGCCCTGAGGCAAAGGACTTGGTGCTGGTTGATGAGAAGCTCAGCATGACCCAGTAATGCGTGCTTGCAGCCCAGAAGGCCAACCATATCCTGGGCTGCATCAAAAGAAACATGACCAGCAGGTCGAGGGAGGGGATTCTCCCCTTCTACTCTGCTATGGTGAGACCACCCCTGCAGTACTGCCTTCAGCTCTGGGGTCCTCAACACAAGAAAGACATGGACCTGTTGGAGAGAGTCCAGAGGAGGCTGCGAAGATGATCAGAGGGCTGGAACACGTCTCCTGTGAAGACAGGCTGAGAGAGTTGGGGTTGTTCAGTCTGGAGAAGAGAAGGCTCCAGGGAGACCTGATTGCAGCCTTCCAGTGCTTAAAGGGGGCTTATAAGAAAGATGGGGACAGCCTTTTTAGTAGGGCCTGTTGCCACAGGACAAGGAGTAACGGTTTTATGCTAAAAGAGGGTAGATTTAGACTAGATACAAGGAAGAAGGTGGTAGATGCCCCATCCCTGGAAACATTCAGGTTTGGTTGGAAGGGGCTCTGAGGAACCTCATCTAGTTGAAGATGTCGCTGTTCATTGAAGGGGGATTTTGGACTGGATGACCTTTAAAGGCCCCTTACAACCAAAACTATGATTCTATTTGGTCCAATAACAGAAGTTTTCATATCCTTCAAACATGGAGCAAAGAGTATATTCACAAATGATGTATCACTTAAAACTAACACTTTAGTTCTCAAAATAGGTATAATTGAACTGCAGGTACTACATAGGACCTTAGTCCTTGTATGGGGCTTAATCTATCATTAGTGAATAAATTGTTAACAGTGGGATTTTCTTGGCAAATCTTAGACTTTAAGATTTCTGTAACAAACTGCAAGATTTCTGAAAGAAGAACTTGATTACGGCCTCAAAAAGGTAGATACCTACAGGTGCAACTGTAGAACCACAAATATACAGATATTAATAGACTTTAAGTTCAGAAGAAAATATTTATCTACATTTCGTTGAAATAAAGATTCAAGCACCTTATTTACCTCCAAACAAAGTACATAACTTCTAGTTCTAGAAGTATGTTTTATATCAACTAGTGAGGAACAGAGAACACCAGAGAAACAAAGGAAAAATCTTTTTGTCCTAGACCCAAAATGAAATTTAGGCATCTAATCAGAATAGAGCTAAATCAGACTTTAGAAATCTAATTCTACAGTTAACTCCAGCCATGCTGAAAAGCCTCTTCAGTTTTCACTGAACCCTGAAAGCACCCAAATTCTAGAGGGCATTCAGATTTCAATACTACTTTCCCAGGTAACTGCAGTCCTGCTTCTGCTGCCCTGCCTGGAGCCCTCTTGATGGTGATGACTAAGCAAAGTGTCTGCAGAGGAAAAGACATTGCAAGGACCTACTTCATTCTTTTTCTTCTCCTGTTAGCATGATTACAGAAAGGTTTGGTGTTGAATCAGATAATATTTTACACAAGGTCACAATTTAATCTGCACTATATATGCTTATTTACAGTTTCAGTAAAAATTTTCACCCTTTAAAAATTTTTCTTCTCTCACTTGTAACAGCATCTCTGCAGAGATTATGTGGTTTTTTGTTATTTTTTTTTTTTTTTACCTTTTTTCTATCCTTATGTATTTCCCTCCATTTATATACCAGTAGTACGGTGCTATACTCAATGCTCTTTGAACTAACCTCTAACATACACTGATTAAAAGTCTGCTTCAGCTTTTCCATGTTCAAAGTGAGTAAGTGTTCTCTTTTGTACCCAGAAGACAAATGAATGCCAACAACCTGCAACTGCCTTTGATGCTTGACCTCTGTATTGAAAGTTTGTTGTAGTGTCTCTCTGAAGAAATATAAACACAGAGAGATCATCCCAGTTGCTTCATAGCCTAAATGTATGCCTTAAACTGAAAACATCTCTCTGACAAGAAAGTAAATTTATGTAACTGCATGAATTGTGTTGAAGTGGTGCAGTTGCAGGCTTGGATTTAGGGCTTCACCACCAAAGACATGATAATATTACTCCTGGCTAAGAAGGGAAAGGAACTTTGTTTTTCTTGCAGCCTGTGTAGCGAAGTCATTAGTACTTTTTACAGGCAAAACCCCAGAACAGTGTAATCAGCTCCTCACTGTTAGGTAAAGTAGAAAATTTTTTGTCTGTGTTTGATTCAGAAATATGTAAATTCTGTGTTCCTTTCATAGGTTAGAGATTTGGGGATGGATGAGACTTCAAGAGTCACGTTTATTTTCCTCTACTGTGAGAGAAATCGGTGGCAGAAAATTGTCTGGCATTCCCTGTTTTTCCTGATTATGTCAAGAGGAAGACAGTATAGGGCATGAAAGGAAAACTATTTATTTGCATAGAATCATAGAATCATAGAATAGTTTGGTTGGAAGGGACCTTAAAGACCATCTCGTTCCAACCCCCCTGCCATGGGCAGGGACACCTTCCACCAGACCAGGTTGCTCAACCCATCCAACCTGGCCTTGAACACTTCCAGGGATGGGGCCCCCACAGCTTCTCTGGGCAACCTGTGCCACTGCCTCACCACCGTCACAGGGAAGAATTTCTTTCTAACATCTAATCTAAAACGTCCCTTTTCCAGTTTAAAGCCATGGCCCCTTGTCCTATCACTACAGGCCCCTGTAAACAGTCCCTCCTCATCTTTCTTGTAGGTCCCTTTTAGGTACTAGAGGATGCTATAAGGCCTTCCCGGAGCCTTCTCTTCTCCAGACTGAACAACCCCAACTCTCTCAGCCTGTCTTCATGGAGACGTGCTCCAGCCCTTGGATCATCTTAATGGCCTCCTCTGAACTCGCTCCAACAGGTCCATGTTCTTCTTGTGCTGAGGATCCCAGAGCTGAAGGCAGTACTGCAGGGGGGTCTCACCACAGCAGAGTAGAAGGGGAGAATTCCCTCCCTTGACCTGCTGGTCACGCTTCTTTTGATGCAGCCCAGGATATGGTTGGCTTTCTGGGCTGTTAGCGTCTCGTCAACCAACACCATCAAGTCCCTCTCCTCAGGGCTGCTCTCAGTTCCTTCATTCTCCAACCTGTATTTGTGTTTGGGATTGCCCCGACCCATGTGCAGGACCTCGCACTTGGCCTTG
Organism: Cariama cristata; assembly: GCF_000690535.1. Taxonomy (NCBI): domain Eukaryota; kingdom Metazoa; phylum Chordata; class Aves; order Cariamiformes; family Cariamidae; genus Cariama; species Cariama cristata. The sequence continues at coordinate 185 of NW_009602357.1, read as the reverse complement.
TTGAACTTCATGAGGTTTGCACAGGCCCACCTCTTAAGCCTGTCAAGGTCCCTCTGGATGGGATCCCTTCCCTCAAGTGTGTCAACTACATTGCACAGCTTGGTGTTGTCGGCAAACTTGCTGAAGGTGGGCTCAATTCCACTGTCCATGTCACCACAAAGATATTAAACAGTGCCAGTCCCAAT
>NW_009602356.1:76949-94805 GCF_000690535.1 Cariama cristata | reverse complement strand
CTCCTCCTCCTCCTCCTCCTCAGCTCTCTCTCCCTCCCACTTTCTTCCAAGCTTCCTTTCCTCCTCCCTTGCAAACCACCCCCTGTTCCTCCCTGCTCTGCCCCAAAGTGCTCCTTTTCCTCCTCCTTTTTTAACGTTGCTCTCTGCCTTCCTCCCCCAGGCCCTTGTTGCTGCTCATCATTTTGCTCCCCCTCTCAACGTGTCCCAGTGAGACCAGCCTGCCCCATCTCCTACACGAGGTTGGCCCCAGCCAGGGCCACACCGTCCTGGCTGCCAGGGCACCCTCCAACACCCAAGCCTGCCAGCACCTACCTTCCGTGAGGGTATGGCACCTTACGGCTGGGAATCAGGAACAACCAAATCAGTAATAACTCTAATTCAAGCTAAAGCCCTTCGTATTTCCGTTATACCTTCTTCCAGGATGTATTACAGTTGCAAAATATTTTTGTTCATTTCATTTTTTCACACTAGGACCTGTTCTTTCTAACCAGCAGCTCTGTTATTTGTTCCCAAGGTTAGACATTAGCCCTGACTATTCTAGACAACACACACCGCACTAATCTCTCCTCATGGAGTGTCTTTTCCACTAATACATCAGGCAGATGACTTTTGAAACCTTTGTCTTGCATTTCCCAAATCCAACCATCAGCAGGGTTTGGCAGCTACACCCCTTTCTCCTAACCTTTAGATTCCCCGTTGTCATTTGCCTCATTTCAGTCCCGCATCACTGATTGTGCATGATCAATCTCTAGAGGTTTGGCTTCTATGTATAACTCAACAAGCTGGCATAGAAATGAGGAAGACATACTCCAAAATGAATGCAGATCCAACTCGAAGGTCACTGCATTATGAAGACAGACGTATTGCAAGCGTTCCTTTCAATTAAGATGATTTATGGAATGAAATTTCCCTATTGGCTCTTCAATATCCAACTATTTTTCTAAATGCCATCATCTTGTGATGTATCACCATGGACTGAAGAGACACAGAATCATTACAAGATTCCAGGAGTGTCCAAATATCCTACATATTCCTAATCGGTTAACTAGTGAGGTCCTATATCGCTATTTTCCAGTGTAACTCACGCTTTTTTCATAAAAAAACCCACTGTGGTGCATGAATGAGCCAAAAGAAGGTTTGTAAAGAAAGAGTTCAGTTCTAAATGTCAGGTTAGAGATGTTCCCTGCTATTAGAGCTGACAATAATTCATTTTATGCAGAGAGGTAATTACATGATGCCTTGTAAGCTTCTGCTACACCAAGAGATCTCACAAGGAGTATCAATAATATGAACCATTTTTCTACTGACTAGATCTGGAGGGTTTTTCCATTATAGAAGAAGACACCGGGTGCATCCATGCATGCTATCCCAAACATCCCCAAGGATTATCCAAGTCCTCATTCTGGAGAGTTGTTTCTTAAATTTTAGACGGCTGTATGACAACTGGAAACCTTGCCTGTTGTGAAATGAGGATGTTTTGGGAAACTGGAAAAATGGCAGTTTACGAGGATCTAAAAGTAGAAATTAAGAATGAGAAGGCAATAGATCAAGGCTGCACATGTATGAAAGTTGAAGTGGCAGAAGATACAGGGGACAAAGCATCACACATTGTACTGGGTATGTTTCATCTGGTTCAAGAAGAGTATTCGTTCCCCAGACGTGACCATGACTATGTCTCAATTTATGAACTCAGTAGGGACTTTGAAGAGACGTGAATGTCCATTTCCTTAAATGTCCTCCCCCAGGTAGTGACAAGCCACCATACGGGCTTTATAGACATGCTGTGATCGTAAGAGGTGAAACCATCAAGCCCTGGTTGATCACCATGTTAATGAGGGAGAACTGATGACTTACTGAAGTAACGGAAACCATATGGATAAGAACCAAACTATCCCTTAAGGGAAACTTGATTCCAATGGTGCCAACACAGGAAAAAAGCACAGTTTAACAATGCAAAAATAAACACAATTTGTCATTTTGCAGCATATGAACACTTCATCAGACAAAATGACTATCTGTTCTCAAAATTGCATCTGGTACAATTTGGCATTTCAGCCCTCTCATAATGATTGATGGACTGGCAGCAATCTGCCTGAATGAGCAGTCTTTGTACCGGTGAATATATGTCAGGGTCAGGAATACTGGTGAAAAAAAAAGTGGATTTTGGTCCAAACCAAGATATACCTGGATCCTGGCTAGCATACAGGCCACCACATTTTGTTTCCCACTGCTGTCTGAGATGTTGGAGTGATGATGGCCACCGTGCAGTTACTGTTGTGAATAACAAGTTAATCTCTGACACACTGTGCCAAAAGCACTGCTGGTCACTAAAGTACATCTTTAAATTAAGGCATTTTTGACCAGAATGTAGGTAAGAGCTGGGAACTCGTTTGAGAATGTCTTTCAGTTCAAAGCTTTGATGGGTGAAGATGCTCACCTAAGAAGCCAACACCAACTCAAGTGTCAGACCAATTTTAGCTAAGGTAGAACAGCCAACTACAGAACTCAAATGGAGGTTTCTATCCAAGCTCCAAGTTCATTTTAAAAGGATGAGGACGATTATATCAGCCACCCAGAAACAGCTTTGGCAAAGTGGCAGCAGAGCGAAGTATGGAAATGAGTGGTGAGACAAACTTCTGGGCTGCCGGGATAAAGGACTGCGGCATGAGATGCAGGACGAGACGAGGTGTGAAGGCAGAACACAGCAAGTGTGGGCCGTGGTGGTAGATAGAAAAGCAGACACAGAAAAGTGAGTTAACAACCCCATGACAACGAGAAATGTTGACAGTTTCTTGGGACTGAGCCAGGCATGGGAACACTCGTTGTGGCAGGGCTAACTTAGCTCTGACTTGAAAATGTTCCTCAAGCAGCATCACCAACATTGCCCAAAAAAATCATGTCATACCCAGGTTGAGGAATTGCCCCTATTTCCCTGTGCAGATGATTTACAAATTGCAAACTGAACGTCAAGGTTGGAAGTATGTCAGTGTTTCTTCCTAGAAAACAGAGAGTCATTCCCTCAATAAGCTCCATAAAAAGGAGCAAGAAAATGACTAAAATAAGCCACAGACACCCCCCCTCGAAACTTCCCCCACTTTGCCATCCAAGCAGCAGCACAAGAGGACAAGGCTAATAAGGAGCAAGTTGCAAATGGCAGTAGGAAGACCACCAGCAATGCATGGAGGGGCTACTGGGGATGCCTGAGCAGCAGTGGTGGGATAACGCAGCACGCTATTTTATCTGCTGTTTGGAAAGGAAGAGGAGCATTGCTGAATAACCTCATTCACGACTTCTGTGGCCAAAATGTTGGTTTATGAGAGGAACATTCGAAGAAAATGGAAATTAAGTAGCTCAAAACAACACGTAACATACAATCAACTCTTACCTACTTGCCGCTGTCTTACATTTCCCTGATACTATTGGTATTCACTGTGGTAGCACAAGGACGCTTAGTACTTTTGGCAGCAGCTTTGTAATGACTGAAGAGAATTCAAAGGACAGCAGCCAGACACTGTGATGTGTTTTATTAGCTCCCAGATGTGCAGGTGAGGTGAATCTTTGGGAAATGAGTTTCGCTGCCACGAATTTTCTAACATCACTCAAGGTCTCAAATAAAATCTTATAATGGAACAAAAGGCTGTCATAGAATTTTGAAGTCATCTTTGGCAAAGCATCTTGGCAAAGCATCTGTTCATTTCTTACACAGAAATACAAATGCACAACATCTTTGATGACATTTGCCCAGCTGAAGGAGAAGGTCGGCTGCTGAGGCTGTATATACCCACATGAATTATAACCGACTGGGCCTCTGTAGGCATTTCCCTGGATGCCTTCTGGTGTAGGTGATCCAGAATCTGGAGCTGCTTTACCGGGTTGTACAAAACAGCATTCAGATGTTACATCCTGGATTGCACTATGCCAAAATAATATTGCTCAAAGAGTAGAATTGTTCAAGCCAGAACGAGAAGTCACTACCCAGCAGCAGACTTCTGGACCACCCAAGTGAGATAGGTCTTCTCCTATGTGGCTAAGTCCTTCGGGCAACAGTGAGCATCCACTGGTATCTCGAGGAGATCGGCTAAGGCACCACATCTGGGCCACGGGAACCTCAAGGGTGTAAGAAGAGAAAAGGGTGGGTCAGGACACGAAGGTCAACCTGCCCAAGCGGGAACCTCGCCAGTCGCTATTTATGGCTGTGAAATTGGCACTCAGGTCAGTGGAGATGGCTCTTCTGCAATGCGGAGCACGAGCTTCACTACAGTTTGAGACCACTGTAGAACAAAGCAACGCAAGGAATAGAGCAACACAACCTTCGTTCTGCGGGGATGTGGTGAAAGGAGAAGCTGTGAGCTGCCTCTGCTTCCAACAGAGAGGGCTTTGTAAGGCAGCCCCAAGGAGAGGCTGCAGGCGGCAAGCAAGGCAGTGAGATCAGACACTGCCACAGTGCAGGCAAGTTGGGGAAAGCAGATCATGATATCCTAGCGTAAATACTTGAGAGTGGTGGTATAAGACAGTCTCTTCTCTCGTAGAAAATCTACGATAAATACAGGAGGGAGCAGTAACTACTGTCCGAAGGTAAAAGAAGTGGAGTGAGGTTGACGATGGGACTGAGCATGTCAAATGACAAGATAAACTGAGACCTGTTCCTAGAGAAAATGTGCTTATGCCAGACTTGAGGGGAATGGTGAGTGCTGAGAATAAAGGCCGGGGTGAGAGCGGAGTGCGGTCCCCTGCCAACACCGGCTCATTTGCAAGCGCGTGGGCTGAAGCAGCTGCGAGCTCCTCTGCTCCGGTGCGCGTCTCCCCCAGCGCCGCTGCCGCCGCGGCGGGCTGAGCCCTCGTCAGGTGGTGAACGCACCGGGAAGGTGTTTTGCATTTTTAAATGTTAAAGAGGAGCAAGATGGAGCGGGCAGCAAAAGCGACCGGTAGTTACTCACGTGGCACCGAGGGGACCGATGAAAAGCGCTGAGCAGCGGAGGGTCTGTAGGCAGCGGAGGGGGAGGACTGGAAAAGGGGGAAATTCATGTCACAGCAGAAGATAAGAAAATAAGAGGGTTGAGGAGGAGTTTTGCTTTGCCCACCAGACAATTGAAAATAGATCAAAAGAAGAACCCAAAGGGTTTGTTAGAGCTGACAGCTCCTAAGGAAGAAAGTGGGGCAAATTTCATACATTTCAACATTCTAAAATAATTTTCTTTTTGCCCAGGAAGTAGAGGGGGAGCAAAGAAAGGGAGATGACCAGATTGTGGTACCACTGTTACTGGGTGAGATAGATTTGAGTCCACTGCACTGAAATCAGAATCTGGCCCTTAAGTAGGCAGTTCAGCTCCCCGCAATGAGAAACAAGTGAATTCTGAGTTATGGGGTGAAAGAGAGAAAGAAGGAAAGGGCTTTTATAAGGAAAAATAAAAGATTATTGTTTCACTGTCTCAACACCTGTAGAGAAACATGGTTAAGCTTCAGGATAAATTCTTTTTGCTTTAGCCTGACCATGCCACACACAGACAGCTCGTGCTGGTCAGCCGGTTTGTGGTACCGTGCCAGCCCACCGTTACGGGAATGGACTTCTAATCCTTTGGGGTCCTAAGCAGTTTCTGAAAACAAGACCTACCCTGGCAAAAGTATGACAATAACCCCAGCTACTAGCAGTGCTCTTCATCAAATTCACCTTCAGGATGAAACAAAAATACAAACTGTCATCTGGGCAAATATTTCCCGGACTGGCAGGACTCAGGGGGTGTCAGACAGCATTTGTCTCAAAAACAACCTATGCTTTGAAGTTTCCAGCTTCGCAAGACTCTCACAAGAGCCAAACTTCTCTCAAAGGCAGACAGCTAATAAATGTGTATTTAACCTCCCAAGGCTTCTTTCTCTGCTGGCTCCATCCTCCACGGCGATGAAGGTGGCATTCCAGCAGCGATGTGGGGTCGCAGATTCACATGGGGTGTGTTTTGCACACCACCTGCATCAATACTTCATGGTTTCTTTTATAATGACAGCATTAAACGTCCTCTGGCAGAGGCTCCCAGGATCTGTGCTCATTCAAGTAACTTAAGGACAGGCCGGTGAAACTCTGAGCAAACAGCAGGAGACAAATAATCGAACTTGGGACAATTTAACATAGAAACTGCCAAGTTACAGAAGAATATCTAATGCTGTTCCTTGTGGCCTGAATCTAGAGCTCAGGACCATAACAGTCCCTGCTTGACCATCAGCACCACAAAGCAGGTTTTTAAAGTAAAAGAAGGTACACCACCCATTCCTCATTTCAAGGGGTATTTTATGACTAGAGGAATGAAGAGAAAAGAAACCTAACTTGGCAGCTGCATTTGCTGTTGTGTGTCAATCCAGTGAGACAGGGGAGTTGTACTGGTGGAAAATCAAAGAAATGAACAGAGTGCACAGACAGACTCCGTGCTATAAATTTTGCGGAGAGGAACATTTTTTGGCATGTCTGATCTCCTTTGCTCACTATTGCTCAAATCAAACAGCAAAGGATTTCAGAACTTGTCAGCACAGAAGTCTTCTTAAGGAAAAATATATAACTGTTTCTCCTCTCTCCTGGCAGAGTCCAGCCCCGACACACTCTCACTCACTATAAATAGAGGTTCTCCACTGTTGTCCAAGGGAAGTGGAAAGCCATGCCATTAAGGAAACCCAGTCCCCCACAGCATGCTCGGATGGACACTGTGTTCAGGCAACCTCTGTTACAACAGCCCCGCTCTGCACGTCACGCTTTTCTTGTTGTTTGGGATGTTATCTGTCAGTCAGCCTTCTCTGTGCTGATATATTCAGAAAACTTGTCATTTAAACATTCAGATATTCAAGTGTTGCAGTAAATCAGGCTAACGGTTGGCTCTGGAACTGAAGCAGAGCATTTAATCACAGAATAGATGCAACAAGCAGAACCATCAGGCCAAATTTCCCATGGTTCCTTAATAATTGCCTTATTTTTAATATACAGTCAGCTCCTTCCAACTTGTATTCTCTGTTTCTGCAAGCATTTTCTGTCAAATGATCTTGAAAATCATTTCCTTCCACATCTTCAAACCATCCCAGAAGACTCACATTTGCTGGAAAGAAATCAGCTGGTTAGCGTGATTTTAGGCTGGACAATTATGGGGTGCATTTACCTGCCCACAGGTAATTGCTGTAGCCATGCGACCACTTGTGCAGCTGACATTCATAGCACTCGTTCCATCGGTCTAACCCCCCTCAGGAGAAAACTCTGCTTAACTCTATTAATAGCGTGCACGTGTGCGCACCAAGTATCTGGAGCTGCTCGAGAGCTACAAGAATGTGGCATGTTGGCAGGGGCGAGTTTGATCCAAGGAGGTCGTAAACGTCTGGCGTCCTATGAGAAAACAAGAAAGGCTTCTCAACCAAGTCCCAAAACCGATGTTTTACTGCATAGTCTCACCAACAAGGGTGGGCGAGAGGGCTGGAAGATGAAAGAGTTAATCGAGCGATAGCTCTGCAGAAGCTGTTGATGGAGAAGGCGGCAGCAGCATGACCCATCTCTCCTCATGTGTCTCCCACTGCTATCAGATATCGCCTCCCGTAAGCTCGTGCTCTGTGCAACGAGATGAAAATTGCTATTGACAGAAGTACCCCCCAGACAAGGTCCTCTGCTGCAAAGCTGCTAGCGTCTTGCATGGTGGAAACCTATTTTAAATGACAACAGAACACTAATGTTATGGAAAGATCTTGTTGTGTATAGTTTTCAGGATTTGGGGCAGGGAGAAAACAGAAGTAAAGCCTGCCTTGACGAATATTATCAGACATTTAAGTGCTCCATCTTCTAGTGCTGATCTGTGCAAAGACTTCCAGGGCATCAGGGAATGTTGTCATTGATAAATCCTAACCACGGGAAATGGCTGTTTCAAAGACATGGCTGATGGTATGGCCAACAACAGTGTGATTATGTAATGCATGGCCACAAAACAAAGTTAATAAGCAGTCGCATCCTACAGCATTAACCATCACTCTCAGTCATCAAAAAATAAACCCCCAGTGAACAATTCTGCAATGGTACAGGCAGAATTATTAAAGGTTTATTTGAGAAAGAGCAAGGAGAAGGTAGTATGTCATCAGAATTTGGGAACACTACTTTGATTTAGTGTTGAAAACTCCATGTACTTTGAGATCTCAAACCCCAAAACAAAGCTTAATCTTCACTTAGGCACTGCAATTCCCTCCCTTATCACATTATCTGAGTACATCACACTCTAATTATAGTTATCTGAACAACACTTGGTGAGATTGGGAAGTACTAACCTTGTCGGAGGAGCCCTTGAACACAGAGTAAAACCGAATCAAAAACAATTTTTAGTTTTCAAATGCCAGCTAGGCACGCTGCAACCAGTGGAAAAAAAATGTTCTTATACCATCAGCAACACTTCAGAAAACCTGCCTCTTCATTATCATTAACCCAGATCCTGAAGTCCTGGCTCAAAATTCAGAACAAAGTTATTATTATGAGGAAAAAAATGCATAATCATATTTGTATTTCTAAAAGTATCATTTAAAACGTATCAGTAATCATTCAAAGAAAGGAGTAATACTTACAGCATCTCGGTGGGATATTATATCTTACTCTCAAGAGGTATCCAGAAGTGCTTCTCAATATTTTAGTATCTGTTAGGCAGTGATTGCAGTTTATTTATCTCTCTCTAGTGGGTACAGCAGTAGAAGTTAAATATTCCATCTTCCTCTCCAAAGGATGTAAGTGACTGTATCCCCATATTCAAGCAAGGAAAAAAATCTCTCTTCCACGTCACATCCTGGTGTGGGAAATGGCCCATGTGTGCCTTAGTGAGCGTGGACCAGTGGCCACATTTGTCTGCACATTTCCTCAAGGCGTCCTCTGTGAAGCCTTTGAGAAGAGCTTCAAGGAGTTCAGACCTTGTGCAGATGCTGCAGAACGGTTGTGACTGAATTTAACTGAGGCTTTTCCTTTTCTGCCACCTCTTCTGTTTCGTGGCTTTTATTCTTTTGCATTGCTTTACATGCTAGGGCACGGAGCCGGGTATTTCACCAAATCTCAGTTTTGTTTTGTTTTTATTTCTTGTGTTCAAGTCCAAGTCAGACTCTGCTGTTGCGCTTTTAAAGCTGACCACTGCTTCAGTAGCTTTCACCCGGCTAGTTTTAATTTTTCCCAAATCTGAGTTTCAAAGTCCATCATTATGAAAAAAAGGTATTGTTACATTTCCTAGCAATACTTTGTTCCTGATACTTTGTGGATTAAAAGAGCCCTCAATACCCTGTAGATCACCAGAGTTCTTGATAGCAACTTCAAGCCTCACTGAGAGTTTAATAAGCTGCTGCTGAGTTATATGATGCCTGTTAAGTTTATGGAAAAAATTTATCCAGTCTGCTGCTGTTATTAGCTGTCAAATACCATAGACACTAGAGAGGACCCTGAACCAATATCTAAGATCTGAACTACAGCAAAAATATTGGGAAGAATATTTTGGATTCCCAGGCTTTGAAACAGGTCCAAAGTTCACAGTCATTTGCTATTTCTATAAAATTTGGCCAGAATGACCAATGTCAGTATTCCTAAAAACTGGAACTAGAAAGGAAAGCTCAAGTTCATCTAGAATTTTCTGTTTGGGGCTCGTTATCCTGTTTTTTCACCTGTGCTGGACTTGCTAATACTCTTTCATGTGAGAGGCTCCAGATAAAAGCACCAGCAAATGAAGGTCTCCAGCCATAGAAGAAAAAGCCCAGAAACTGCTGATACCAACCCATCCTGTTTTGCTGAATGCATTTGAGACCTGCGGTGGAAGGGATGGCTTCATGGCCTTCGTGTAAGAGAAAGTTCTGCTGAGGGGCCCATTTCATTCAGAAGTTTAATAACGTAAGGCCATTTTACAGGGGCCAAACCCCTCCATCAATCCATCAGTGCTTGGGAAACATCTCCGTCTTGCAGACTTCTTGTCTCTTAACTGCGTTTCTGGAAGTGGGACATTTATCTGGGCTGTCACCCATGTCTGTACTCTGTGAACGTGCAAGTTCACAAAGCAGGCTTCGGCCGACAAAGCCCTCTCCTTCATGCATCTGCCTGTTTGCACAGAAGTTGTGGGAGCTCAGTGACCTGTGGTACTTCTACACCTGTATCAGGTCTGGATAAATTCAACCAACTACCTTAAAAGTTATTGGAGAAGTACACGCAGACTGAGAGATGGCCCCACCTATACACACGGAAGCACAGAGTCATTGAAAAGCCTATTTCCATAGGATATTAGGGAGAGAAGATTATTTAGATTTTTTTCCTTACTGAATAGGAGGAGCAGATAAAAATCATACTCTGAATGTATTTCCTCTAAATTGGCACGCCATAATGAAGAGACTCAAAGAAATGACCATCCAGTCTCAGAGGCCCTGTTATGCTGGGAGTGATTTAGTTTCATTGCGTGAACTGCCATAAAAATAAGCACTAGGATCTTTAAAATCTAAATTTTGGATTGTCTGACTGGAGACCCCTCAGGAGCAAGAAGCCAGCTGATGGCAAACAGAGGGCTGCACGGGCAAGCACGCTTAGCAGGAGCGATCCCAGCTGAAGTGCCCTTGTCCGCCCGGCAGACAGGACAGGTGTGTCACTTCCAGATGGGACGTGAGCCACTTACTGCTCCGTCACAGCCTTTGAAGTGCTGGGCAGAGAAACCCTGAGCCGTAACTGCAATTAGAGTAGACACATCATTTACTGGAAGAATGAAGTGCACTGTAGTAGCAAACCCGCCGTTGACACTCACAGGGTGCGATTTAAATCCTCTGGATTAGTAATTCTTTTGAGATCTTTGTAATCATTGGTAATAGGTAGTGAAATAAATCCACATTTATATCCTACAGACTGCAGCTGTGCTTCTGTTAAAGCAGTATTAACTGATGGTTTTTAAATCCTTCTGCCAGCTCGAGCTGTAAGCACCGAAACTCCTTTGCAGAGGATAACTCATCCTGGGTGATGTATGATCCTGAGCATGAAAGCGCTGGTTAATGAATAATGAAAGCACCAAGGCAGAATCACACCTCGGAGCTTCGCTCCTGCAGTAAGCTCTCCGGGGACGGGTCCCCGTGCAGCTCGCTGTGCAGCTAAGACTGGATGTGGGTATGGACAACCGTGATAGAAAATAGTACACAATACTAATGTAAAGCTTTACCCAGATGGACAAAGTGCTGAACCTCATCTTGCTCGGTCAAGCGAGGGGTTCATCTGGTCAACTCTTCAGGTATCGGGAGTGCACGCTCGCGCCCTGACTTACTGCACAGGCTCCCAGTTAACTAAACAAATATGCCATTAAAAGCTGAGCCAACCTTGGGGGGGACATATGGGTTTAAAATGCAGCAGGAAGAGATTTATGGACTTGTTTTCCAAGTCTGGAGAATAATTGAAGAGGCCACACTCAGGCAGTTCAACGTTTACCAGCTCTGATAAGGGAAGGCAGCACTTCACCGGGGACGAGACAGGAGGGGTGATGGGTGCTAGATTGGTATTTGGCTTTGCTGCGGAGCCCCAGCCATAGAGCAGGGACCCAGAGTGACAGTCACTCTAGGGACTAAAAGCAGCTTTGCAAACTCAGTATGCTTGTAAGATAAGCATGGCGCTGATAAAGTAAAGCACAGAGAGATTAGGAAACTCAAGAGAACGATATTAGTGGTAGACTGAAGAAAAGAGCCCAGAAATCCTGGCTCTGTCTGCCTCAGCTAGGCTTCAGCCTAGTCTGCCCAAAAATTGTGACCTTAGAGATGGTTTCTTGATGGCATATAAAAAAAATCAGTGACCAGCCCTACAGGAGAATAATTTACTTATACAGCCTGGGAGGAAAAGGAAATGAAGCCAAACTGGCAGAAGCATATTTACCTGGTTCTGTTCCTCATGTGTTATGTTTGCTTTGTTTTCATTTAGGAATCTACAAAGGACATTGCTTCCGAATCAACCACTTCCCTGAAGACAATGACTATGACCATGACAGCTCAGAATACCTTCTCCGTAAGTGAAAAGTAATACCTGATACACAGGATTAACAGGCATGGCTAGACAGACTTTCCTGGGTTTCTCTTCTGTAGAGTGCAACCCAAGTCTTAACCATTGCAAGACACTGGCCCAAACTGGGTGGCACAGAGCAGTGGTGACCTATGTCCAGTTCACGCTGCAGCTGACACAACCATGACCCTTGGGGACCCCCATTTCAAGGGTTTCCTTCAGCCACCGGGACGTTCATGATTGCGATGCCCATCCTCTGAACATTATATGGAAATTTTTCAAATGAAAACTACAGCTATCATTCCCAGATTGGTGAGGATATTTTACAGAGGGACTATTAGTGTATCAGAGCAGGTTTGAGGAGTGGGTTCCAGCCCATTAGGAAGCTTTTCCTTAGGCTTAAACCCAGCCCTCATGCGAGCCTCATCCTTTGCAGCTGCTGAGCCACCTCCCCCTGCAGTGAAATTCCTGCGTTGTAGGAAGGAAACTGAAATTTCTGCTGCTAACAGCGAAATCTCAGCATGAACAGGGGCTGTGGCTTCCCCCCACGGACAGCCAGCCGTTGCTGCTCTGTGCTGGTGTGTAATCCGCCACAGAAGTAATTTCATCCACCAACCTGGTGCTTGAGATAGAGGCCAACGTCTCACCTCCTCCGGATGACCATGCGCTCCGCTGATAGGGAGTCTTAGAACCCGAGCGTGAAACTTCATGAATCCTGCAAAGTTTGAGTTAGGTTTCCCCTTCCCCAGAGGACGCCTTGCCTGGTTGTTCCTTTTGAGCAAAAGAGCCGACCAGCAAAGCCGAAAGCAATGCCCTTCACCCGAGGAAGGAACTGCAGTTCACAAGGCGTTGGGAAAGCTTCAGGGAGCAATGGATGACGCTGCCGGCTGATACACCTGGCAAGGCAAAACACTGCTCAATTACACTGCTGTTAATTACCTGAAACACCACTTAAAGAACCACTCTGCCCTTCTGCTCCCTTCTGGGAAACAACTTCTAGTTGTTTAAGACAAGAAGAAAGGAGAAAAAAAAAAAAAATCTCTGGAAAGTACGCTTTACCAGAAAGCCCAGATTTTTTTTCATCTGTACTCTTGTCGATTTAGATCAGGCCTGGGCCTGGGTGACAGGATTTCAGTGCTCAGGCGATGCGGGCTAGCAGAGTGTGAGCACAGCTGCATTTGTCTTTCATACAAAGCCTTGAAACTAATGTTAAATTGATGCCAAGTCAGCTTTAGGGAACAAACATCGTTAGTAAAAGGACTGTAAAGGAAAGAGGAATTAAGCAGCACGCTGATAAAAGCGTATTATGCCTTCTTTATTTGGAGAAAAGGGAGAACTGGGAAAAACAGTCTACAGCTCTGCAGTAAGACATGAGATTGGTAAATTGTTCGTAAGCGTACTTGTGAGAGGTGTTCCTCAAAGCTGTTTTCAAAAGTGACTAAGTACGGGTCTTAAAAACAAGGTGGTCCAACCCTTTACGTCTTCTGCAAAACCAATCTTCAGCTGCTCCCCCCCCAGAGAGCTCCCCCTCGCATGGTCTGCACAGGTAACAGGGCTCCTCTGCTTTAACTTTGATAACAAAAACTGCAGCTCCACTTACAATGCGTATGGTTGACTTAGAGATTACTGAAAGGTTACGTATATAAATCCAGAAGAGGTGAGCTCATACGTGTGTGTAATAGGGAGCAAACCATTGTCTAAGACAAGAGGATATTTGCATCCTGTTTCAAAGGAGATGCGAGACCTCCCGTCCCGTTTTTGCCCTCTGTGTGACTCCTCTGCGATCTGCTGTCTCCATGTCATTCACCGCGCTTTTTAGCTGTTTCTGGGCACGAGTTTCTCAGAGGGCCACGATGGGGGTAACCCTTATTTGTCCTGTCTGGCTCAGACAAGGGTACCAACACTGTGTGCATCCTGTGCTTCTGAAAGAGCAGCATGAGGGCTCTCCGCCTGCTCCGCTGTATAGCCTGTATGCTATAGCATCCCCTTTTTAAAGCCGTTTGCTTGGCTTCTGCCTTTCGGAGGAGAATAAAAGCAGGAGGAGAGCGGTGGGGCTGGCAGCCCCGTGGGGAGGAGCAGGACGGCACGCTGCGGTGCTTCACCGAAGGAGGTGTCACAACGCATAGCGGTGCAGAACAGCCGATGCAAACAGACAGGACGGTAAACAAGAAGAAAAAAAAAAAAAAGCAGGGGAGAAAGCAAAAACCAGATTGCCTTAATGTTTTTTGATGTGCTGTCATTTTATTACCAGTATCAGGAGGCATATGTAAATTCTACATCTACCTATGAGCTTTCTTTTAAATTTTGGAGCTAGAAATACACATTATAGGAAAAAATATTCTGTAGAGTTTTACAGGAAGAGAACACTGTGTGTTTTGGTTTTCTTCATATTAATTACCCACTATAGAAAAATTATCTCTGGAGATTATTGCTACAAGTAGAACAACCGACTCCCTATGTTTGGCATGTCTGGCAAGTTCCTTCTGATGACATCACTGAAGCGTTTTAGGAAAGCTCTTTGATTTAATTGAAATCATTATAAACCGCATGGCCTTAAAATATAGGAAAGAACAACCAGAAAGGCTGGGCCACAGTAGATTTGAAGCCCGTGCTGCCTTTTGCCAGGACGCTAACAGACAGACGGGGATCTGGGGTGCCTTCATGTCCAGCAGCACAGAGACTGACATGGAGTCTTCTTCTAACAATTGACTCTAAAAACTGACCCCAAAAGTTGAAGCACTGTTCCTTCGTGCCACACACGTGGGGATACGCCTAGCCCAACAGAACGGGCTCTCACCACTCAATGGGCTTTGCTTTGAGACCTGACACCCTCGTTACTTGGATTTGCCAATTATTGCAAGACACTGTCTGAATAGTAATGCATCCGACTGAATTGGGTTTAGATCTGGGTAGAAAATGCCCTGTCTGTAAAGGAGACGTCCAGCGACATTGCCAGTTTTGGTAAGAGACGGACTATTCTCGCTGTTGCAGATCGATATAGGCATAAGCTTCCCATATAGGGAAGCTTCCCTATATACAAGCTTCCGATATAGGCCCTGCCAGGGCCTGTCTTTTTTGGTTTATGTTTGCACCACCCTAACGAGGGCTGGGGCTGTAGCCGGGGCTCCCGGGGGCTTTGCAGCGCACACAAAAGCAATGCTGCTATTAAAGGCCCAGTCCTGTCCCTCTTGCAGTCAGCGGGAGTTTTGCCACCAGTTACCAGGGGGATCGTTAGGAAGCGATTCACTAAATTGGGAACGCCACGGCCGTCGAAAGTAAAATGAGAAAGCATCAGCTGTAACATCTGGCCGTTTCTCCTCGGGACGTGGGCGCCGCTCGCTGTGCGTGTCAGCCGGGAAGATGGCACCCGGGAGAGGCGGCGTGGCTGACGGCACTGCATCGGCAGCTTGGTCCAGATGGCAGCTTTTCTCCTCTCCGTGCGCTCAGCCCTGGGCGTGCCCGTGTCCTCCCCGTGTGCTCTGGGGTTTCCACCCCTCTGTGACAGCGGCCTCGGGCATCCCCATGCCCCAGCACCCCCTCTGCGCCTTCGCCTTTCCACAGCCCCCAGCTTTGGGACAATCCTGTTTTCCACAGCAGTATTCAGCACCTTATCTCCCCTTCTTCAAAAAAATCCTCTCTCTGTAACAATATAACTCGATTCCTTGCTCTGCCTTTCAGGAACACCTACCAGGTTTTACCTCTTTGGTTTTTACAATACCAACATCTCTCTTCTTGTGCTTGTTTATTTTTTCTCAGCCCTCTTATTCTCTCCCTGCTGCTTCCCTTTCAATTGCTGCTCAGTCTTGTAGTGATCTGACTTTGAAGCTGGCTTGAAGTGGTGCTTAAATTTTTTTTTCAGGGATTTTATAGCCTGTGCTGGTGAATGGACTGAAGCATACAGAATTTTAAATGACTCTACTTAGCTGTCAGGAAACTAAACACAAACATCTGAGGCACACTTGTTCAAATTTCTTCCTTAGAAATCTGAAAAGTTTCAATGTCCTTAATATTCCACAAAAGAAAAAGGGGTTATTAGCTGTGCTCGCTGGCAACACGAATGCTGCAGACTTCAAGAGCGGTAATTTGCTCACCTTGCGCATCTATCAAGATCCGTCTGCTCAAGCCGTCCCCAAACATTGGAGGGTTCATAGCCAGCTCATTAATTTTTCCACTGCTGCTCCCTGTGCGATGTTGGGTCTTACTGTCACTTACCTCATGCCTTGCCAGAAATGTTCTGTACGCGGTGGCACCAGACAACGGCAATAACGCTGGACTTTCTAGGAGAAAGCTCAAAAGATTTAAGCTACTCAGTTGAGAGTGTCTGTGCCATGTTGGCCACCTACCCATGGCCTCGGCTCCCAAAAACATGCCCAGAAATGCAGAATCAGTGATAATTCCAGCAAAAGCCAGGGGTTTTGAGACTTTTGTAATCTCCACACTTGCACCCAAGGAGGCATCGGAAATGTTTACTGTCTGTCTTGGTTTTCTACCCATCTCCTCTCCAGGCATTGTCCGTGCCTCCAGCGTGTTCCCCATCCTAAGCACAATATTGCTGTTGCTGGGAGGACTCTGTGTCGGAGCAGGAAGGATTTACAACAGCAAAAACAACATTATCCTCAGCGCTGGGATTCTCTTTGTTGCAGCAGGTATGTTCTCCTTAAACTGAGCTCTTAAGAAGCGCTGCCTTTTTAAACTGAAAAGGACTGTGGAAAAGCCTGTTGGCAGTTCTCCCCCTGTACCCCTTTCCTGGATCGAGGGCACTAGCGACATCACAGTAGGCAAATTTCTTAAGACAAAAATATGTTTTTGAAGCTCTACAATCAGTGTATTCTAGAAAAGCTTTTCGTTTTCCTGAAAAAAAGGAAGGTAAATTCAGTAACAAGCAGGTTTTACACTATTTAAAATGTATTAAACATTAGATGAATCAGGCGTCTCTTACATCCAGGGCCTTTTTCTTTTCTTTTATATGATGGCAGAAAAAATTCACCTGTGATACGGGAGTCCATTTTTCACACTAGAGACATCTGAGAGAGTCAGCCACATTGTTAATAGCTTTCCCTGACTCTCGGATTAAGCATGCTGCATTTAGATGAAAATTCAGTAAGCTGGAAGAGACCTTATCTTGATCAAGGTGAACAGCCATAGCTCTGAGCTCAAAATGTATTTTTTTAAATTATTCTGAATGTTAGAATCCCACTAACAATATTAGAGAGCTCCCATATGCTACTTCTTTCCCACCACGGCAATGAAGAGACGCGATTGCTGAATATTTTGGGATCCATGCAAGCATATGTGTCCAAGATGTGGATCTATTCTTTGTTTTTCAAGAATAAATGAGATCTTGAGATAAATGAAAGAGTAAATAAATGTAATAAAATTTCCTGGCCATAATCTTTGAACCACTCAGGTCCAGAAAGTAACGTGACTTGAATTTTATCTTCCCAGCCACATAACCACTGATTTATGTTTTTCTCTCTCTAGGGCTAAGTAATATCATAGGGATCATTGTCTACATATCAAGCAATGCAGGTGACCCAAGTGACAAGCGAGATGAGGACAAAAAGAACCATTACAACTATGGTTGGTCTTTTTATTTTGGAGCCTTGTCTTTTATTGTGGCTGAAACTATAGGTGTTCTGGCTGTGAACATTTATATTGAGAAGAACAAAGAGCTGAGGTTTAAGACCAAGAGGGAATTCCTTAAGACTTCTTCCAGTTCTCCTTATGCCAGGATGCCAAGTTATAGGTACAGAAGGCGGAGGTCCAGATCCAGTTCTCGATCTACAGAGCCTTCTCCATCTAGAGACATTTCTCCGGTTGGCATGAAGATAGCAAGCGCCATTCCCATGAACGAAATTTCCATGTACACT
>NW_009602356.1:68618-76918 GCF_000690535.1 Cariama cristata | reverse complement strand
TTTGAAGGTTACAACGGCTGCCAGCTACAACGCAGACCAAGAAGCCAGTTTTCTGCAGGTTCACAACTTCCTCCAGAAGGAATTTAAGGAAGGACTCCATGTCAACATGGTCAACAGGAGAACGACACCAGTTTGAAGTACCTTCCTTCCTCGCGCTTTTTGAAGAAATATTGAAACAGAATGGATCTGTCATGAAAGAGAAGGAGCGATGTCAAAATACCCTCTCACCTCCTTAATTGTGGCATGTGTTGAGGTAGCAAGTGGAGATCCTCTGGACCAACATAAAGATGTTACATGCTCGCAGCTTTTTTTGAAGCTATTCAGAGTTTGTTTCTTTCAGTTCTTGGTGTCACGAGATGAATGCAGTTCATGTTCCTGCACTTTTGTAGTGTGTACAAAATCTTGGAGAAACTGTGAAGGACTTGCCACCAGTGTGTTTTAAAGGATTACAGAAAAATTGTTGTATGACTTTTTTTTTTTCTAATATTGAGATCCCTTAATACAAACTTGCAAATATAAGTTATAACCAGGCCCAAGGATGAATATGAACTACTCATCAACTGAGCCACTTTCCTTTCACACAGCATATGCTTTGCCTCTTTCAAAAAAAAAAAAAAAAGAGAAAAAAAGAAAAAAAGAAAATATTTTTGAAGGCAACACTTTCTAAAACTGACCTGTGCTACTGAAACCGTAGAGCACCCGTGTACTGAGCATTACAGACTCCCTGATGGGTGGTAAGGGGGTCTCCCGTTCCTGGGTGTAAGGCGTCCCTCGGGGCAATGCAAGTGGGGAAGAAGAGTGTGGGTGAATCTTGAAACACCTAGAAAGGGAAGGATTAAAGTAGGTGGGACCTGAGCATATTTGCAAATATCATTTCTTGCCTAACATGTAGAAAACTTGAATTCTCATTTCGACTAGCCCTAGTGCCTGATCCGGCAAGGTGCTGAGTGCTGTCTGTCAGGAGCCCCTATAGACTACTTATAGCAAGAGCGAGAAGCAGAGCTGAGCCGGGGCAGCCCGTGCAGGCGAAGCCGCTGGTTCCCTGCGACTGCATTCCTGTTTTCCTTACTGCTTCACAAGTGCAACACTAACGCTACTGGAAACTAAGATATCTAAGCAATGTGCATAAGAAAACGAGAAGCTAATACGTTTGGACTAGCAAAACTTCCTGCAGCGATGGGAACTGAGTGTTAACAGAATGGATGACAACTTTGTATTTTTTAAAATAGAACAAAAATAATCACCGTTTATGAGATATTTATTAAACTCTTTTTATTATGAATAAGTGCCGCATGGTGCAAGGTATATGCTTTTAGATGGAAATGATGGTTTGACCTAATTTAATTTATTTTGTAATGATGAATCTACTTACGTGCAGAGAGCCCACAGAAAACTCTATGCATCACCTAAGGGGGGAACTCATTTCTACCCTTTGCTTCTGTATGTTTCTAAAAAAGTCTGAAATAGTTTTTTTTCTTTTGAGTTCCTGCTTTCATTTTTTTACACTTAGGCTTGGAATCTCAAAGCTCGAGGGCCTGACTCAAAGGTAATTTAATTTAATAGTACTCATGTTGATCTTAGTGACCACTCAACCAACTCAACCAAGCCATATGAGAATGAGGTGCCCGATTCCCCTTGGATGAATTAGGTGCAGTGAGAGAGGAGCATCTAATTCCTGTAGATTCCTTTGAATATCCCTGTCGTCTTTGCCCAGAAAATCTTTGCTACCACAAGACTAGAGAAGTGATGACAAGAAAAAAAAAAAAAGAAATCATGATTTGGAAAGCTTGGCTCATTGATGGTGGGAGATCTCAGCCAAACTGTTAAAACCTCTTTAGTCTTAATTTATCTTGCGATGGCCGTGGTGTCAGTGACTCGGTGGTGTTTTGGATACAAGGCTTTCAAGTGGTGGAACAAAGTCCTCTGGGAAATCCCGGAGAAGCTGCCTTAACATCCCCAAAAGCAAGTTGAACCCCTTCTCCCTCGCCCCAGGTAAACCCTGCTTAAGCCTCTCTCCTTGCAAGAACCAAGACACAATTCTCAATTTTAAGTGGAAGTCTTCCCCTAGTTGCTGTTAAGCTCTGCCTGGCCCTCAGCCTGGCAGAATGACATCGTTATGTCGGCGGAGGTGGGTTGGAGCCTTCATCCCAACTTATTAAGAGTTTCCATTCAGGTTAAAACTCTGCTGGGATCCTTTTTCAAACCTCTGAACTCTGAGAGCTAAAGCAAATGGAGCGATGGGAACGATTTAAAAGTAGAAAATGTTGTGCTACTTTCTGTATCAACACACTATGGAGAAAGATGTTACACAAGCTTTTTAAAAAAAATCTCAAAGAGAGGCAGACAAGAAAACTTTTTTACCTACTTTTCGGCTAGGACAACATAAAAGAGTTCTAAAATTATTAAAGTTCTTGATGAAAGGTTTTTTTTACAAGAATCTTTATGCTTTCAAACAATAAATTATTTCCTACTTTTTGAGACTTCGTAATATTAAAATACTTTGATTAGCTATGATAGAAGTAGAAGTTTGCAATGAAAAAAAAAAACCTTCTGTCTCATTAGTGTGTCATACTAAGTGCTAATTAATTTACATCTAATTATAGTTGATGTATTTTTCAAGTGCAATTTCCCAGAACTATTTGTTTCCCACTGTGTTAATAAACTAATAGTTAGAAATAAGTCCTCATCCGTGTTTACTGTAATTAAGAATAAAACCATTCCCTTTAAAACCAGGAGTTAGATATAGGCTGTTCTTCTAAACTCATGTACATTGAACTGGAAGTTGACAGTGTGAGGTTGGCTTCGCACATTGGTTTTGTTCTGTTAATCGTCATTCTCCAGTGAATGTGTCCAAAACCAACCATCTGACTCCAGCCAAAGTCCAAAGCTTTTCTACAGCCTGGGTCAGACCTGCAGAGGCACATGCAGTATTTTTATAAATGTCAGCAAAAAAAGTCTTGCCAAGCATTTTGGGATGTTCCTCTGCCAGAGCCTCCTCCCCCTGAGCAGGGATGGTTTCAGCAGCTCTCCCAGCGCGATGCCTTGCTTCGGTCCGAGCCGGAGCATCTGCTCCTTCTCCAGCAGGCACCTTTGCAAAACAGAGCTGGAGGGGGGGAAGTATTCATGAGATGTTCATGGGATATGGGGTCTGGACAGGGAACAAAGGCACGGGGAGATAACAGGGAGCAGAGCTTTCGCCCTGTGGGAGAATGGGGGCTGCGATTTAAAACGCATGGTCTATGTCAAACTGCGGTGCAGTGATTTGTTCAATCAAAGCAAAAAAAATGTTGCTTCATTTGGCAATTCCAGTAAAAAAAAAAAAATCCTCCAAAAATCAGTCTTTTCCTATGGAAAAATTTGATCCTGACAAAACTGAAAAATTTGCAGCATTCCTCCACATGTGCATGGCTCATCTATCTGAACAGAATTAGATTGTGCTCGGACTTTGAAACCATTCTGTGATAGTTTAAAAAAAAAAAAAAAAAAAAAACAACAAAACACCAAACATCTGTTCTTCCACATCTCTCTGGTTTCCCTGGACATCATCAAACAAAAATTAGCCCCCATTTCTCAACAAGGCCTGCAGATACCACCATCATATCATTAACAATACTTGGTCTTTTGGTATTATCCTATAACATACTGTAACAGCAGACCTAAAAAAAATGCTGTTGGATCAGATTCAATTTTCTGAGAAACAAAGTTTCAGGTATATCGTCAGCTCTCCCTTCCTGAGTTTCTCATGCACAACAGGAGTAAAAGGAGAAATCACTTCATATGCCCATACATCTAACAATAAACTATTTTTATATTTCCTTTTCTTTCTGTATGGATCACATATCCACAAGGGCTAATATATCATGTCCCTTGAGGTTACATTTCTGTCTGCAGTTCTAAAGTGTTATTTCCACTGTGCTTCAGTTCTACTGGTATAAATCACAACCATGTATAATGTACTTAATCCTTACTTTTTAAATAAACCATTTAAAATGTATTCACTTTTGTGTGGAGAAAGGTATATAGATTTTTGACTTCCGAATTCTCTGAGCTGAGATTTCTGTGTTTATTTTTTTCACATTTCTGCCTATTTTGGTTGCAGCTGGGAACATTACTGGACGCCAATATATCAGAGAAGAAAAAACTATTCTTGTGGTCCCACAGACCACAAAATCTCCAAGATAAGCTCTCTTCACAATATTTCCAGGCAACTGGGGTGGAAACAAAGAAAAACCTTCTCGTTTCCAGCTTAAGCTTGGCCCATGTGAGACACTCTGGTTTCAGTGCCCGGTTTGCGACTGGTATGGTGGCCAGAGGCACTGGAAACCACCATCGAGAAAAATAAGCCAGCATCTTCTGAAGTGCTAGCCCCGAGCCTGTGCTTTGCCTCCACCTTTTGAGGTTCCACCTGAATTTACTTCCGAGCACCCTCCTCTCTCTGATCTTGTCCGTTTTGCCTGAAGAAAGCTCGACCCTGTGCCCTGAAGCTCCACGAAAGCCTTGCTCTGACCACCACCATAAAATCCCAGCGTATGAGCGGTGCCGAACACCGGTCAGCAGTTCAGCAGCCCCTCGCCACCCCCAGACATCCCGAACCATCCTTGTATCAGAGACTTCTTCTTCAAATACTTCTTTTAACTTTACCTTCCCAGTTCCTAAGCCTCCAGATTGTCTTTTGAGATGAAGACTGCCTGCGTATCTCTCTCTGCCTGCCTCTCCCCATACGTATGATCAATTGGCACGTCTGGAGGGAGGCAGGGGATTCATCTTTTCAAATGCGTCCGACACCTGGTAGTAAAGCCATTTAGAGCCCAAGCCCAAAGCTGGTTCCCTTGAACTAAAATAAATAAAGGCTCTTCCCACATTGCTGAGCAAGTCTGTGGGTAAATAGTGACCCCAAGAGCTGTGGCCGCGCTGCTGTGAACAGGGATGTATCAAACAGATGCTGTTTGAGGAGCAAGAAACAACGGAGTCCTTAAAGCTTTGGAAAGTGGAAAAAGAGTCCAGCGAGGAGGATGTGGCATTTCCTTGGAATGAGAAAACTAACAAACATGGGAGGTGCCGAAAATAAAAGGGAATGAAGAGCGCTCTGCACCTGTCTGCAGCACGGCTCGTCTTACAGCCCCCGCCGCCTTGCTTCCCCAGAGCTAAAGGGATCGCTTACCCAAACGGCACGCCCCGCACCGCCGTCGGTATTTTAGGAGAACGACGCTGCGGATCAGACGTGCGGGCAGCGGCAGGGATGGCCAACCCTGCCTGCGCTCCCTTGGAGAGGCTGGGCTCTGTCTGGCCGTGCGGGATCCTGTCTCCTTCTTCATGCCCATGGGAGTCTATTAAAAAAAAAAAGTTACAAACCCAACCAACACACACACACGCGTTTTACTTTTGCCTTCAGTGACAGCAGGATTTCAGCCCCAGAATTAGGGAGCTTTTGAGGGGTGCCATTGGCGATACATCCTGACCGTGCTCGCGGTGGTCTCACCACACCACGGCAACGCAGGCTCCGGAGCTCCCATTTGAGGAAAGCCGTTTGCTGAAAATGCATCTGAGAGCAGACCAGGTGCAATCTCCTCTGCTCTGGGTTATTCTCACCTGGGAAGGGTCTTCTGCCGAACATCATTCTGGCAGAAGGGAACCACAGAATTTGGTTAATCTGGTTGTGGTAAATACTGAGGCTCGTCTGGAAGAAATATAGAAAAGTGCAAGTGCTGAGGAGCAGAGCCAAGCCAACATCTCTGCTAGGGAAGAAATAACGCAACACTTGGTCTTGAGGCACCTCCTTTAGCATTTTCTCCAGTAGAGAAACATAATTGTGTCTCTCACTCATTGCTGCTAAAGTGCAACTAATTTCAGCCCTCCCTGCTTCTCAACAGTTCCCTATTAATAGTCTGTTTATATTTCATGTGATACTGATTTTTAAATGTGAATAACTTGCCAGCTGACACAGAGAGACTGCAGGAACCATTCCTAGAGGTTTAGGTATTGTGGTCTTCTGGATGTGCAGAAAAATTCTGAGGTCCCTTAGTCCTCTGCTCCTCCAGAAATCAGTTTTGCTTCTGCATTTGTCAGATGCCCACCTGGCCCACAGAGCCCACCAGCCGCCCAGGGAGGGCAACTTTGCCTCCACGCTGGGACAGAACTTCCCAGGTTGGGGATGGGGACAGAGGCTCAGCCCATGGCCAGAGGAGCCTTTTGGCTCTCGCCGCAGCAGTTGCAGGGGCTGCAAGTGGCGATCACCAAATACTTGCCAGTAGTCCCCAAAAATACACGGGGCCTGTGCTGGGAGGAGGAGGAGGCAGCAACGCCCTTGTGATGCAGCTACATCAGCCCATGGGGAGCAATAACCCCACAAAATAGTTTCTTTCCCAGGGAGCGGTGGCTCTAGGTCACTTTTTGGGAGCTGGGGACAATGTTTCACCTCAGCTGCAGCAATGTGAGTTTTCAGTCTCCGGGAAAGGCACTGCTGCTCACGTCGAAGCTCATCGCAGGTCGTTCACATGCCCAGCTCTGCTCTGCAGGGGAGAGGAGGGGAGGGAAGGATGAATTTTTCCCATCTGATTTCACTTAAGTTGTTTCCTGGATATTATTAAGAAACTCAAAAGAAAGCCAAACCTGAGGAACTTATCCAGATTGGAGGATGCAAATGAGACCAAAAGCGTGATTCTTGCCAACACTGGAAGAGACATAAAGACCAACACCAACAAAAAAATTAATGTGTTCCCACCCCTGCAGTCCTCGTAGGTTGTAATTAGTCTAAAGCATGATCATTAGCACTTGCTGCCTCAGCAACCAGAACCTTGCTTTGTGCCCACATTTGCAAACACACCTTCGCTTTCCTCCGCTCTACTTGCAGAAGACCTGTGGAGTTTGTAGCATCAAGGAAGCAAAGTCAGGATGCAGCTCCTAAGATCGACTGATGTCTAGTGAAATTTAACAAGAGACTACTTCAAAAGAAAAGGCATTACATTTTTAATGCATTCCTTTTCTCATTTAAAGTCTATTCCCTTTAGGCTTTCCGACTTGCCTGAGAACTCTTGGTTCCGGTTTAAATATTTCTCCCAGCCCCAACCCAGCATATCATGGTCCTACGCAAGGCTGTGAGCAGCTTCCTTCAGCCGTGCCCGTGGTCCCTGGTCCCTGCCTTGCCCCATGTCCCCGTTGCCCTCCCCAGTCGCCTTCCCCTCCCATTTTGCACCACGAACCTTCCCTCCTTCCCACGGCTCCCACCTCTCCAGCAGGACCGAGGCACCAGATGCTGTACCGGGTTCGGACACGTCACCCAGCTCCCCAGGGGTGTCTAAGCCAGCCCTGTCACCCATCACGCAGAGTAATGTTAACCCCTTTAAGTCATATTTCAGTTACAGTTAATTTGGATCAGTATTTTTTAACTTTTTCTTTATTTTCTCTCCCTTTCCCATGCTCCCCTTTCACCTTAACTCCTTGCTTCAGACTGTCCTCATTAAGTTAAGCTGACACCTCTGCACCTCTGTTTTGACATCAAATTGGGCTGTTCATAAAACAGGACCGGAGTAGCTTTGACATTATCTTGACATGATAACATGGTATTTGCAGTTTTCCATTGGCTTTCTTTTAACCATTCCTTTGACATTCAGCTACTGTCACTCTCCTCATTTTGACATCGCAATTGTAATGTCAGCTCCACAGTGGCCTCTGCATCGACGTTATCATCAAATTAGCTTTACAATCAGATGAAATGTCAAAAGGAAGGAGAGCAGTTGGCCCCAGCCCTGGCAATCTGGGTTCAGGGCAACAGAAGTCACTTCTGAAAGAAGGAAAGGGTGTGCCGGGCGAGCACCGGAGTTACCACACGCATCAAGGCAAGCCTGGATGGTGGGAAAGCAAGCGAGCACTCGACAGGTTTTGCATAAGGAAAAAATAGGCAAAAGGCACAAAAAAAAATATCAAACCCAGAAATTACTCAGAATACTTCAGGTTAATTAAAAAATAGTTCTAATAAAAATAAACAATAAATAAGTTTGTTTATTTTGCCACTTTCTTCGCGCCGCAGCGCTTGGCTCTGCAGGGACGTCCAGCTCTGAGCTCCTCGCAGAGGCCGCTGCGAGCTGAAGGCGTGGGCGTGCAGTTTGTGGGCTCGGGGCTATTAAACTATTTAGGATCAGACTGAACTCAGGCCCGACGCTATTATAAACACAGATGTTTTTATGACCTAGCTGAAAAGTTAATCATCCTATTAATGCCTATTTCTGGGCATAGCACAAGTGAAGAGAATGCAGCCTTTGAACGGCAGCCGTAGAGACCGTGAGCGAGCGCCTGCCCGCCCG
>NW_009602356.1:62714-68461 GCF_000690535.1 Cariama cristata | reverse complement strand
TTTGCAAACGCTCAGATGTGCCAGGATTTCGGGAGATCTCACGAATCGCCCGCCGTGCTCCGCTGGGAGCAGCGGTCTGGAGCGGGATGGATGAGAGCAAACCCCTGAAGGTCCGGCTGACGTTCTCCGTGATCCTGGTGGGCATCTCACTCCTGTTTGCAGCCGTAGTGACTGACCACTGGGCCGTGCTGAGCCCCAAAGTGGAGGAATATAACGCCACCTGCGAAGCGGCTCATTTCGGGCTATGGCGACTCTGTACAAAGCGGATTTTTATGCAGGAGCAAGGTCCCAAAGAGAAGGGCTGTGGGCCAATAAGCCTGCCAGGAGGTACGTGACCACCCACCAATGCACGGGAGAAAGCACCAGGCGGTCGTGCCAGGCTTTGCTTAGGAGGTTGCAGGACGTGGCAGAAGGAAAATAGGGTCCGTGTTCCCGTGGCATTTAATTTGGCATCAGGCTGCATGGGGCTGTTTTCATGTTGATCCGCAAGCACACCTTGTTTTCATCCCTCTTGCTGTACATATGCGCTGTGTTGCCTTGCACGACTATTTGTGACCATATTTGAGTCTCCTGTGCTACAATGACAGTGGCGGGGAGAGGGGGAGGAGGATCGGACACGGTGGAAACCACAGAGGGAAACTGGGATGGAGGAAATTTTGCTGAACGCCAGCCAAGGGTCCCCCAGCACCCAGGCACGCTGACGGCAGCGGGCAAGGAAGAGGATTTATGGGTCCACCATACCTTGCTGGGTCTTGAGGATTTCCAGATCCATATAGCTACGGAGGAACAGCCTATTCATGGCGGGCATCAGGTTATCTCCAAGCTATTTCAATAACAACCGCTCCTCAGGGCAGGGAAGAAGAGGGACCTGCAGTATGTTTTGCCAGCTTCCAAAAAAAAAGTCATAATCTGAGTTTGAAGCAATTTCTCAAGGATTTACTGAGCCTCCTCACCTCTTGGCAGGGGCAGCCTGGTCCCACACACATCTCCATCATGGGTTCCTCCAGCGCAATCAATAGGGAGGGCAGTGGGGGAGCGGGCACGGCTGCTTTCCGGGAAGACCGTTACAATCCCATGGCAAAAGGAGATCATTATGTTTTTGCTGATTGCAAAGTCAGCGACATTCATGCCGTATGCACTAATACGCTCCCTCCACGACTGAGCTCTGCTGCTTTTTTAGAAGGCTCATAGAGTACTGGATGCTTTCCAGAACAGAAATAACAGGATTGCTTTCATGTTAGACTCGCTGCTTGAAATGAAATATATTTGTTAACACATACTTGAAAATTTCCTGTGAAAAATCTTACTGCCTGGGCTTACTGTATATTCCCTGTACTAGTGCAATTCTTTATCTCTTTGGCCAAATTGCATGTTCTGAAGAGAGGAGCTCTGCCTCTAACCAAATTTGGGAGTGTGTCACCCGTATGCTTAACGTCTCTCGCGAAGGTACTTATGTGCCTAGAATCATGTTCCTTGCTGTACGCCTTTCCTCAAACACAGAGGAAAACTCCCACAAAAGGAGAAACACTAGAAATTGGTGGATAAACACCAAAATTGCACAACTGCGGGGTAAATATAAAACTCATAAATATCCAGCTGTCTGCAAAAAGCAGATTCGCAGGCAGGGCAGCACGAAAGCAGCTACTGTCTTTGACAGACACCAGCATGTGCTTGCACAGGCATTGAGTCACGTCCCAGCGCTGCCGTTCTGCCGGGCACAGCGAATAACCGGGTGACGATGGAGGGGCTGAGCCGCCCTCTCCACCCCGGAGGTGGTTTTCCAGCTTTTAAAGATACTTGGGAATTTAGATGATGTCCTGTGTCGTAATCAGCATCCGAGGTTTCAATTTTAATTCCAGTTTTACTCACGCAGGGACCACAGAGAGGGGTGGAGGGGGAAAGCATAGCCCCCACGGATCCGGGCTGCTAAACGATGCTGCGTCCGCACAGCTCGCGTTAAATTAATTTCACACTTCTGGGAAGAGATGTTGGCAGGGAAACACCAGGGTTGTGAAACCTGCAGCAGTCGAGAAAATGTGAATGAACAAATGTGCAGTAAAAGAGCAGATGTGGGCACTGGTTTTCCTGAAAATGATGAGACATAACCAGACATTACTGCCAGGACTGGAAAAGAAACATAAGAATTTATCACTGCATTAATAACCATTTACCAGTCACTCCCTGAGGAGGAAATGGATGGCACGATTAACATTATTTATTAGGTTTTGAGCTCAGCACAGTGCAAAATGGGGAGGATGACTTGGCTCGCAGTCCACAAAGCAGGGCTGTGATTTAGGCAGAGCTTTAAAATTTTACAGTTAGGATGTTGACAAATTGGAAAGGGTTCTGCATCCTGCTGTAAGAAATAAAAAGATCAGGGAGATGGCTGTTAAAACTGAGCAAATTCAGATTAATACTGAGACATTTTTAACTGTGGCCAGTGGGCAGCAGGGCACTTTGCTACTGGCTGTAAACTGAGTTGACCTTCACTGCGAGTAACTCCAGCGTAGGTGTTGTCCTACCAAGTGGGCTGGCGTGTGGCTGCAGGCTGGGCAGCAGCAGCGGGGATGCTCCACAGCCTGCGTTGCTGCCAGCAGGTTCCGTAGGTCCTTGTAAAGATGGGAACCTGAGCTCAGGCGCCCGGAGAGGAAAAGTGCTCCAGCAAATGGGTTATCAGCAGGGCTGTCTCGTTCCTCCGCAGAGAAAGAGACTCACTCTGCAAGACTGGTATGAAACTAAAGTATTTGGAGACACCATCTCCAAAACTCAGTGTCTGTCAAAGGCCTTCCCCTGGCTTGTTGGCCAGGTCAGAGCCCAAGGTCTGGCCCCCTCCACCACTCAGCCCTCACCTCAACACCTCCTCTAATCACCTAATCACCTCCTCTAATTCTCCTGTCTCCCAAACTTAAGACAAGTGGAAACCTCATGTTAAAATCCAGATTTTTCTGACTATCCAGCCTGCCACAAAACCCCACGTACTAGTGTCCATTCCAGGTTCAAGAGCAAGGTGGGTTCCAGCCCCTTCCCAGCCTGTCGCTCCAATGCTCACGGGTGACAGCTGCCACCTGAAACTCTGCATGGCCCAAACATCTCGTGGCCTTTCTGCCCTTTCTTCCCCGACGAGGTCTCCACATCGCAGACCCCCACGGTTCAACCACAGTTCCATGGGATTGCACTTCTGCTATGTCCCATGGCTGCATCCAGCCCCATGGCAGCGAGCGGCACAAGAGGTTGGCTCTGCGCAAATAGAGGAAAGATGAATTGGCCCATCTGGCCCCGCACAGCGGTCATCCAGGAATGGTGGATCTGAAGGGAAGGGACCAGGAGGGCTGTAAGGGTGGGAGGGTGGAAGGGGGAGGACACTGTGTGAAAAACCACGTGTTACAACCCTGAAGTTCGTGCGAGCCTTAATGACCACCGAGCACCCAGACTGTTCCCATCAGCACGCTGAGGTGACCTTGTGGCAGAGATAATGCAATTAGGGGTGGAGAGAAACAGAGATTGCTATACAGTTTTCATCCATTATAAAATCCATTTAAAATCCTATCCATTATGAAAATGTGGTGTCACACAAATGGGCTTTTCTCTAATTCATGATGTCACCAGAGAGGCATTGAAGTGCCTCAGTTCTCTTGAATAACAGGGAGCCTTGTTGAAACTGATATTCCCAGGTCAGCAGAGCACCGAAGCATCTTTAAACTGAAAACAATATATCATTTCACCAAAACCAATCTAGTTACATTTTCCCACAGTAAATGCATTTTCCAAAAACACCTCCCCTCGACCTAACCCATTTCTGTGACAACCCCATTGACTGTACCTTGGCAGAGCTTTGCTATAAGCCGTAACACACAGAGGCAGCTCCGCTTCCTTTTCCTGCAGACAAGTCCAGGTCTAAAAGAAGGTTTTGTGTGCTCCCCCTCTGATGAGCCTTCAGGGACTGGAGGGTGGACTGGGTTGGTTCGGTTCACCTGCAATGGACACAAAGCTGTGCCCTGTCCCCCATCACACCATCTCTGGATGGCTTCACCTTGGGCTTTGTACAGTCAACACGCCTGAGGACTCCTTCGAGTTCAGGCTTTCCAGAGAATTAATTAAAAGCCAAACCAAACAATCAAAAATAAAGCATCCCCGTTTCATCCTATCTCCCTCCCCTTTAGCACAGGAGCCAAAGGATCCCCAAACTGGGATCACTGGATACGATGCTCAGCCTCAGCCACCGCTCAGTCGCTGGCAGAGGCACACAACCTCCGCTTTGGGGCTCAAAGTTTGCATTTTCAGTCATAGAGGTCTGAGTTCAAATATGTTTCCTCCAGTCATTTGCAAGGATAATAAAGAACAGGTCAGGAGATGCCAGAGCTGAACATTAACCTAGTCTCCAGCAAGGAGAAGCTACAGGTGAAATAAAAGTCAGCTTATAAAATTAAGTAGATAAGAGTGTCTTGAAGGAATCTTCCACTAACGGGCCCAAAAACGTTGCTTTATAATTGCCTGTCTCCTGGGAGAGAGAAAACAAATCCTCCTTAAATCAGTAACTCCAAGATCTGCTGTTTACGTGACAGGAAAAAACCGCAAGAACCAACAGGTAACAAACATACGGTACGCCGGTATCTTCCTGCCACTAGAATTTAATGCTGTAAATAACCACCGAAATGCACTATGTGCCCCCACAGCGCATCCTGCGTGGTCCCACTCCCGGGACCTGGCTCAGGCTTTACCCTGCGACCCGCGCTGGAGCAGCCTGTCCCAGTCTGGATGACGGAGAGGACCACAAAGTCCTCCCAGACTTTCTCCCAGCGTCTCCTGGAAACTGGTGCTAACTCTGTTATTTAACGGACAAGAGATGCTGGTGTTAATCAAGTGACCCCTCGCCTCAAGCAGTGCCTGTATTTTGTGCAGTCTCGGCATGATTTCCCGGTGTGATGGGAGTCCAACCCGTGGTGCAGGAGGGGTGCTGGGGCAGGCGCTGAGCGTGTCCTCTCCAGCCCAGCTCAGCAGAATAATGCAATCAGAGCTGGCGCTGCTCAGCACATCTCCGCGATTGCACCCTTCCAGCCAAATTCCTGGCGAGCAACTGTTCTCCCAGCTCCACGCCCCTTCAAACCTTCAATTAAATCAGTTATAAATAGCGACAACACCCTCCACCCTAACCCCGCCGCTGCCAAAGCTTCGAGTCAGCAGGTCCTCACCAGACCCTTCTCCATCCAACGAGGCTGACAGCCTCCCATGTCCCTACTGACAGCAACGCCATCGCCGCCTTGGCTGAGTCGCACTAGGCTGAGCACGAAACAGTATCATGGCCCTTGCGAGACTCAGCTACCAACTTCCCTCCTCCCAGCATCCCCCTGCCCCACAATCTTGATCCCTGTTCACTTCATAGCCGCTCGATAAATACCCCACGTACCTGGCAGCATGCTGAAGTTGGAGGAACTTCATGAAGTTCCTGCTGTCTAAATCTGCTCTCTTACCAAATTAACTTCATTAACTGCTCTGATGGGAGCGAACCTTGGTAAAGCCAGGTTGCGCGAGAGCCTCTTTGCCCTTG
The DNA here is from genome assembly GCF_000690535.1 of Cariama cristata. Classification (NCBI taxonomy): domain Eukaryota; kingdom Metazoa; phylum Chordata; class Aves; order Cariamiformes; family Cariamidae; genus Cariama; species Cariama cristata. The sequence goes on along the minus strand of NW_009602356.1, from coordinate 62,916 downwards.
ACTCGTACGGCTTTGATCAGCCTTCCCTTCCCTGTATAACTGTGCGCGGCTTCAGAGAGCTTCTGCCTTCTTTTACTGACAGCCAACAAAAAAAGCCCTTAGTGTCCCTACGTAGGAAAACACCCCGTGCCTTGCTGCACTGCAGCAGCCTCATCTCTGGGACCCCCCCGGCGTGGTGACACCCCCCGCCCACACAGCTCAC
>NW_009602356.1:0-62683 GCF_000690535.1 Cariama cristata | reverse complement strand
CCCCCCCCCCACCCACCCGCTGCCACACCGGGGTCTCCGGGCTGGAGGAGGGAAGAGCCAGGAGGCAGAAGGTGGGTGAGGACATTCCATCCTCCTGTTTTGGAGTCCAGGAGTGGTGACCCTCGTATGGCCGGTGGGGTGATGCCACTATGGAGTGGGTTGGCAGTGGGAAGGGGAGGTGAGCTGAGATGCCAGCACAGCTGTGGGCACAGCAGGTCTCATCACCAGGAAATACAGCTACACAGAGAGGCAGAAACGTGTCATGGCCAAAGACAAAATGAGAAAAATTATCTGTAATTCATATTTTAAATAGATGAGCAATCAGCGTGCAAAGCTCTTGGAGGGAGTAGTCCACAAAAGGTATCAGAGGGGGCTTCAGCCTTGTGGCCACTCCTCTGCTCCCAAAAAAACCAGATCCAACTCCAGTTTCTCGGGATCAGCAAGGGTAGAGAACCTTAAAAACATTGCAAGTTTGATACATCAATAAAAAGTTCAGTTTTACCACATTTTATCAGAGATTTCCAAGCACACAAAATTAAATTTGCTTTTCCCTTTCAGAACAGAACTGCTCCTACTTCAAGCACTTCACACCAGGACAGAGCTCGGAGATATTTGAAGTAACCACCCAAAAAGGTAAGAATGATCCTGAAAAATATTTTCCTAACTGAGATGCACACAAGATCTAAGGTAAAGGGGTCCCCAGAATGAGGGTTCAATCCTGGTTCCACTGAAAGCAGCAGAGGAATTTCTATCAGATACCACCGGCTAGGAAAAACGTGAAAGAAATGCTTTGAACAAGGTCAAATGCCAACTTCCTGGAAAGAATAATTTTTATATATGATCACACTCATAAGTGTGATTTTACTCAAAGTTGTCCCACAAATATATAACAATGTCAATACACAGGAAAACTGCAAAAAGTCTTTTCAGCGTCAAAATGACTTTACAACATCGGCACTATCTGTGACACTCTGAGCCTTTGCCATCGAAGGAAGACGACATTAATAAAATCTAAATGAATAAATGATACCCCAAGCAGAGTCTTGACCCTGAAAAGAAGTACAGAGACTCTGTGAAGACCATTAGGAATTTTATGCTTGATACTGATTTTATATGAAAGTCATGTAAAAACCAGAGCGGTCAATGGAAGGAAGGAACAGAGATCCTGCAGAGACACGCACAGTCAGTGCTTACAGAGCATCGCTTTGGACAACAGTCCTTCACAGACAAATTTCACATTTCTGATAAGTCCCTGATAAAGCCAAACATTTTTAGCACTCATCTAAGGTGCTCCTCTCTCTTTCTCGCCCTCTCATTAAGGACAAATTCTTCCTAGTTTCCCACACAACATATTTCACTGTGGAGTAAAGAGCTGATGATTACATTACACATATTAAACAATTTGCTTTGCTTCCAGTGGAAGTGATAATGGTGGAAAACCCTGCAAACAGGTTTTTGAAAAAACCACAGTTTCCTAAGAGAGGAAAGACTGGGAATTTTAAGTGGACAGAAGAGCATATACCTGAGCTACCTGCTTTTGTTCATTTATATACTACCAGATCCAGCTGTCTGATCTTAAAAATGCACCCAATGCCTTTTTAGTCATTTCAGAAAAAATCAGGAAGAACTTAATTTCTTTGAAGCAAAAGAAAAAGCTTAAGTTTGAACAAAAGATTTTACATCAAAATGAAAACTTTCAGGCAGTTCCAGCACATAGTAAAGAGAAACATTAAGGAAATTATAATAAAACAGTGGTATGAAAAGTAATGAGAACAAAGAGTGATCTGCTGTTCCCTTTCACAGAAATAACTACATTTTGATGGTAGCTAATTAGTAACAGGCAAAAAAATTCTTCATGACTTTGCCTGGGAGATATTTTTTTTTTAATGGCTTGAAAGGCAAATATCATCATGCACTATGATGTTCACGCATGGCTACATGTGTTAAATATTAAACTAATCTGAAAATGAATGCAATATGTAAATGAAAGCCTGAATTATTCAATTAGCAATTCTTCCTCTCCACTCAGGCACTGAAGTGTGCTTCAGCTGGGGGAAGTGTCCAGCGCACATCTTAGCTGCCTTAGCAAAAACCAGGACATTTTGTGGAGGGTTTAATCCTATGTCTTCAAAAGGCTGGGTTTTCACAGAGCTGGAAATCATTGTCTTAAAGGAAAAAAAAAAAAAAAAAAAAAAAAAAAAAAAAGGTGCTATGCAAACACTTCACCTCTGGCCTCCTGCGTGCTTTGCCTGCGCAGATTTTGAGCCCTGCGGAGCATCCAGCTGTCTTTCTGCATCGCTACAACATCGGCACCATGCACGGGGGCCTCTGCAATACAGGGATGGAATAAAAATAGCGTAGAGCTGTCTATTTACTCTGAGAGCAGAGGGTGGAGTGATGGAAGAATTGAGAGCTTGGAGCCCAGTAAGGCTTCAACAATAACATCTATGCAGCAGAGTCCAGCCCAGAGCTCCATCGGACCAATACAGGTGCCATCTGCTCTTTCAGTGTTCAGAAAGTGTTTCTCCCTCCTGCTCTGTTTTTATACCCTTTGCATTCAAAAAATACACGGCTAATACTTGCCCCTGCTTTTATTTGAGGGAAATACTCAACTTACCAGAGCCATCTCTCCATAGCAGCAGGAGTATGCGTATTTCTTGGAGGGACCTACTGCAAAGTCACCACAGCTGATGGGAACATGCTCAAAATTTGCATACATTTGCATTTCGGGGTGTTTGTTTTCCTTTGGCAGAATACAGCATTTCAGCTGCAGCCATTGCCATCTTCAGCGTTGGCTTTGCAATCATCGGAACGATCTGCGTCCTCTTATCCTTCGGGAAGAAGAGGGAGTATCTGCTGAAGCCAGCATCCATGTTCTACACCTTCGCAGGTAGGAGGCTTGGTGCTCACATACTTGTACTCAGTTCACAGGACAACACAGAGAAACTTAGATAGATCCTGGGAGGATGGAGACACTTCTAAAAATGCCCTGAAAGTGGCATTTTCTTCCTAGCCACAGTCAGACTACAAGTCCATACGTGGTGCTCCAGCTGAAGAGCTCTGAAAATGTCCTGCTCAGCAAGTATTACCCAGCAGCCCGTCTGTATTTTCTCCAACTACCTTTAAAAGGGACATTTCTAGCACACTCAGTGCTGACCCCAGTCTAAGCCAGGGATATACACTATTTTATCTCATTTATTAAGACTGAAACCAAAGAAACAGCTGATCCAGGCCCAAAATACACAGCTGTCTCCCAAAACCATGAAGACTGCATTTCTACATGAGCTAGTAATACCTTGACATGCCACAATGACCAAAAGACAGAGGTGCAAATTGTCACCTCAATAAAACTCTTACTCAACCTTTGGAAAAGCTCCCCAGGGAATGCAATTACTCCTCCACCACTTTGAATCTCCCATCCAAGCCTGCCTAAGAGATCACACTCAACAAGCCACGGCTGACTTGGACGGCCTGAGTTACAGCAGAGCTCTCAGCAGTGGCGAGCGTTGGTTCCTTCAAACATTGAATTCAATGACTCACCTGTGAATCTCACTGCCATTCCTGTATGCAAAAAGACAGATGAGGTGGTTAATTAAGGATGAAAAATTGACAGCTGGTTACTCAACCCACTACTCCTATCTTCCTTCAGGTCTCTGCATCATCATCTCTGTTGAAGTCATGAGACAATCTGTGAAGAGGATGATCGACAGCAAGGAGACAGTCTGGATTGAGTACAGCTACTCCTGGTCCTTTGCCTGTGCCTGCGCCTCCTTCGTCCTGCTCTTCATCTGCGGCATCACCCTCCTCCTGATCGCGCTGCCTCGCTTCCCCCAGAACCCCTGGGAGACCTGCATGGATGCAGAACCAGAGCACTGATGTTCCCAGCACCCGTGAAAAAAAATCCAGAAAGTGTTTTGAAAATATTTGTATTTTTTAAAATGTCTGGGTCTCACTATACAATGTGCACCCCATTAACTAAGTCATTACTGAACCGAGGCATGTTCAATTATAATTATTGCTTTCTTTCTTTTCTTTTTTTTTCTTTTTTCTTTTTTTTAAGAAAGCAGGAGCATTCAGCACCAGCGTGGGTTGTGGGTGAATGGCACTGCTCTGTGCCAATCTGGCTGATGCAGTTGAGGGAAAAATCTGCGTGTGAGACAGCTCATGCCACAGAGAAGACAGCTTTCTTAGGGAGAAGACGTTTGGTGTAGTTAGGCTTAAAGAGCAGATCCAGGAGGGATATCGAGCTTTTACACCTCACTTGGTCAGAAAGAGATAGGGAGAAATTCTAGGTCCGTGGGGAGTCCGTTTCCCCATTCATGCCATACTCCTCTGCCTCCCCAAGCAGGGTTAGCTCACTGCTCTGAAGTAAGTTGGAGATCTTTATGCTATTCTATTAAACTGTTAACATTTGGGGGGAAAAAAAAAAAAAGTACTTTGCCTAGCATTGGGATAAAAATTTCTCCTACAAATTTACACCCTGCAGTTCCATTCTTTTGGATTAAGCACAAAAAACCCACAAGATACAGTTTTTGTTCTGCTTAAACTTTGATGGCAAAGCCAAGAAGTACTGAACATTAAGAGTGACATTTTCCTTTAATAAAAAGCATAATCTTCCAGTAGCATGATTTTCTGGAAAATTATTTTGATGGATGAATCACTTGGCCCATCAAATTCTGCTAGGTCCAGAATGACAGTGTAATTCTGGATGGTATTTACTGTACGGAGCTCTCATTTGTTTGTCATGAATGGACTTTTTAAGAATACCGTTCTTTGCGCACTGCATACATACATAAAACCACATTTTAGCAAAAATCCTTCAAGGTAGCTGCCAAGAAGGAAAGGATTTAGGCTGAAACACCCAGGAGAGTCAGTCCCAAAAATACTACAAAAGCGCATTGCTGTTTATGCGTGCTTGAAGAAACGTACACCCGCGGCATCGCTGACGGGGGAGGCTGCGGAGGCTGGCTGCCTTGCGGACCCCCGCGCTGCTCTGCCACGGCTGCCTGCAGCACTGGGGGGGACCGGGGGTCCCCCAGCCCCATGCGCTCACCCAGTCCCTCTGCACCATCAAAGCCCCCCAGCACCAAGAGGTGGGTGTCTTTTTTTTTTTTTACAGTTCGAGTTTCAGAACCTGCTCAGCATTCTCCCCCCAGGTAGGAAAAAGGACGTGTTTTACAGTGCAGTTTTTTCACCCGATAATTTAAAAAGCAGGAGAAAAGGAAACTGAAGTGTCCTTCCCTCCACGCTTAGTTGTCCACAATTCTAAAGAAAAATGGAATTCGGAACAGCAAATTTCTGATCAGTTTGAAGAGATCTGAAATCATGACACGCTCAAACATTTCCAGAAGTTACCCAGCAATTCTGTGCTGGTACGGGGGGCTGCCCATGGCCCTGCTGCCGGCCAGACCCCATCCGGGCACGCTGAGCCCCAGCATCCCCCGGCAGACTCAGGCACGTCTCCATTTTCCCATCAGTAGAGTGGCAGCGAGAACAGAAGCCTTTTGTGAAGTCACATTAATATTTTTCAAGCTCTTTGAAGTTGAAAAGCACTACAAATAACATGTATATTATAAAGTTTGGGGATAAAGCATTCATTGGTGCTCAGATCTGAGTATGAGCTGGGGAACTCTGCCTGTCTGTCATCATGAGACAACTGCAAGTCTTCAAGTTGTCACTGAACCCCTGTGAAATGCTAGATGGTTTTGAAATCTTATTTTTGGGTACAGAGCTGACATTCTTAATTTGCATTTTCATTGTTCAGGAAAACAGAGGTTAGTTTCTAGGGAGATCCTTTACATGTGACAACAGAAAGGAAAGGAGTTGGTGTGATCCGTGGGGTGGCTGACCCCAGGTTGGGATATCCAAACATAGGCAACACAGATTAATCTAAGCAAAGCAGCTGGCAGGCACAAAGGCATTCCCAGCACAGCCATCGTCATCAAAATGACCTCACTTTGGACATGCAATGGGTTCTGATAAGTGAAGTTTGGGGATGCGGGTCTTAATTTCATCACCCCACACGGACCGGTGGCATGTCCTCTGCCCGCGGGAAGCCCTTCATCCACACCATCCCTCTCCTGCAATGCTTCTTCTAGGACAAAGTAATTTCTAGGTGGCTTCTTATCCTGATGGGCCAACTTGTTGCCCAGCCAAGGAGCTGCTTACTCCTCTTCGTGATATTCAAGAGCAAGATGTACACATTTCAGATAAACACATCCTGGGAGGTCTCACTCCCCTCATGCATGCTCCCACTTCTCTCAGGGCTGAACCACTTTGTCCAAGGCCCAGTGAGGGCAATGGAAAGACCTCCAGCGAGTGCTGGGGTTTGGCCTGGATCCAGAGGTTTTACAGCCTCTCTGGGCTCACTTTACTCATGAGGCAGAGAAAAAACACAGCTCACAGCAGCGAGGTCCTACACCCACAGACAGCAACTCCGGCAGCTGAGCTAGATGCCTCCCAAAGCTCTTGCTGAGCTTTATTCTTCATCTGCTCTAAGTTGAGGCTTTTTGATCATTCACTACTTCGTACGGTCCCTGCAAGACTGAGAAGCATGCGGATGACTTCATTTTCTTTTTCTAGATATTAAGAAATGCTGATGAGGGACTCATCCATTAAATTGGTCATTGGCATTCACAGTGGGAAAGGCACTGCTCCTACAGCAGGTTTGCTCTGCCATATCTAAATCTGCCAGGGAGCTGATAATGGGTTTTGAGAGAGTTAATAAAAGTAACTGGCCTTCATAAAGGAGAAAGAAGAACATAATGTTGGGGGGGGAGTTGTAACCAGTTTCAGTTTTCATTCTCTCAGCTGAGCAAATAGCAGGCAGCAGCCACCAAAACTTCAGAAATGTAGCATGAAAATGTGACAGAAACGTCCTCGTTAGCAGGGAGTCGTCAAGCGAAAGAGGGATGGGAACCCTGCCCCTACACAACCACCAGCAGCACACATGGGTTTGGGGACATGGCCAGAGAACCGAGTGGGAAACACGCACCAGAGAGGAAGAGGCAAATTAATTCACAGAATAAGTAACTACGACCAGCCACCATGAAATCCCGAGTGTTGGTCCTGCCACTGCCAGACCTATGGACACCTTCAGTCACGGGTCCCTTGGGCACGTGCCATTTGCCACTCCATAAACCAACATCACTGACCGTCCCCTCCCCAGGGCACCCACAGCGAGGTGCCCCGGGGCATCGCGCATGACACGGTATTGTGAGATTTCGGTTGCTAAAGTCTGCCCACCGCACTGCAAAGCCCAAGCGTGAAATCACAGAGTCAATGCAACAGAAGATGTGAAGTTTTTTGTTTATGTAAGAGTAAAATTTGCTGTTAGGCACAAGGCGTGGATCAAATCTGCTTCCCTGATTTTTAAATGCTGCGTTGTGTGAATTTAATGTGCAGAAAAGGTGCCAGACTGACAACCCTGAAGAACAAACTCGCCTGTTTAGCAAGCAGCTCGCTGAGCTCTGGGAACAGCGTTTATCTGCAAAGGGGCACCGCAGCAGCGACAACCCAGCCCCAGCCAGGCGGGGACGAAGAGCTCGCAGGTCAGCCCGGTTTATAGCACACAGATGGGTGCATGCACCGAGGGTTTCATTCGCAAATCTTGGTACCAAATCCTACTCTTCCCTTAGTTGTGCCTGAAAAGGGCCAGCATATGCACGCTGCTTGGCTGTTTGACCACCCTGGCATGCAGTTTAGAAAGGCACAGGTAAACTAACTTACTTCTTTTTTTTCACTGATCCCTTTCCACTCCGTCACTTCCTTGTGGCCATCACCTCTTTTCTTCCTCCTTAGCTGTGGAAATGATTTCCAGAAAGTCCCAAAGATCTGAGAATTTCTCCCCTGCCCCCCCCGCCCAATGAGACCCTTGGCCCCACTGCAAAGGGGCACTTTCTCTCCTAAGTTTGATGGCTCTTGAGGAACATACCCAATACAAGAGGTCATCAATGCCAAGAGACAGCTGTTTGCAGCACTACATCCTGCCAGCCCCAGGGAGGGCCCTGGAGACCAGCACTGAGCCCTTGGGCTCCATCCAGTATGCTACAGGCTGACACCAGCATGCCAGGAAACTGTTTATACAATAAACCTCAGTTTAAACTTCATTTAAAATAAGCTTCCACTTTCCATAGCGGGACAGTTCCGCTTTGAAAGTTGTATTACTTTTGTAACGTCAATAGAATCATAGAACAGTTTGGTTGGAAGGGATCTTGAAGATCATCTAGTACTGGAATGTTTAGGCTGCTCTGTACCATAAGCTACACACACAACAATAGGACTTGCTTTAAGTGCATCCTTTTAAATTATTTCCCCTTTCCATTATCACCAAGGGGCAAGAAAAGAGCGTCACGTCTTTGTTTTGACTGAAGTAGAGGATGAGATTGTTCTTGCTTTGTCATACTTGATTGATGTTCTGGCTCCAGTGAAGCTACGGAACATAAATTCAAGCCATGCAGACATCCCATATGCAGACTCTGCATCTAGACAGACAGTGAGCTGCTTTTCTGTTTTCTACAAAGAAATGCAAAGAAGGGAATAAACTCTGATTTCTGGCCTACTTTCTGTTTAACAGAACCAGCGGCACAAGTCTCTTTTGGCAGGGCTGTATCCCAGGGCTCTGGTTCGGTTTTGTGCCCACAATCACCGTCTCGCTGGGAGCCCCATGATGGCTTTACAGCTGGTCTTGTGAACAAGTATTTGCCCTTCAGGAGGGAGCAAGTCTTAAGGAAAACGGATTGACAAGATCTTCTGACTAGTCTTGGACAATGCAGATCACAGAGCATTTTCTGTAATTTATCAGAAGCATCTATTAATCCTTAAGGAGGTAAAAACTTTTCAACATTTCTCAGCTAAAACTAAAGTTGCCAAAAACCCCACACCAAACTGATATTTCCATCACATTGCTGTAAATGCTTTTACTTTTCTTGAATGAAAGAAAAAAAAAAATTTAGAATGATTCAATCCTTGCTCCCTGACACAACTAACAAAAAGATACTGGCGCAAGTATTGCTATACCAACAGAAATAGCCCATATTTCATGTCAAGAAATATGATGTGCAAATTTTTATAGGCACCATAGCTCATCACCATCTGTCTTGACAAGTTAATTGTCTGAGGTTTTTCTAGGAAAACTAGAAACTTAAAAAGCTAACAAAACAAATGAAATGAGTTGAACAATATGGGCAGAGCATGAAGCATCATGGGCTTATTGCTCTGGAAATGTGCAGATTCTGATATGCTTGAGTTTTCTCTAAAAAGAAACTTTAGAGTGGTCAAACACACTGCTCTCAGTGCTACTGAGAGAGCAGAGATACTACATACATAGCAAAAGAATTGCTTATAGAGCATGATCTCTGGAAAAAAAAGAAAAAAAAAAACACAACACAAAAACACAATACAAAACCACCAGCTGAATTTGACAAATCTGGGAACAAAACATTAATTAATCAAAGTAGGGAATAGCACTCAGTATTTGTAAAGTCAATGGCAGTATTCACATACTGCTAAGGGTCAGTAATGCCAGAGCCCATACAATTGAGTAAAACAGTACAAGCTCTACTAGATGACAACTTCCAGGAGAAAATATGGATGCAAAGGCTTTGGTTCTAACTAGCCAGCTTTTATGCATAACAGCTATTTATTAGCTGTATTGTGGAAGCACTTAAGGCCGCCATTTGAATAGCAGCTAAGCATTATAAAGGGTGAAGATTTATGCTAGACAGAACGGAGAGCAGAATTGTCCCTACGACACGCTCTTGGTTACGAGGAGCTTGACACTGCGGGCAGACCCGAGACCGTATCCCCAGGTGGAACCACTTGCTTAAGTGTCCGGCACAGCAGGGAGAGCGGCACACCACAGAAGAGCCCACGGCCACCAGAGAACTAACACACGGAGACAGGGATGCACCACGAAAGCTCTGCCCGAGACCTTGGCTGCAGTGAAGCTCTTTTCAGAAACAGGCTGATGACCGCAGGCAGGGAAGGCAGCTGTGGACAAGCACGTTCATATTCCAACGCCATAACAAAGTTTACCCAGGACACCAAAGGAAAGAACATTTACACCTTTTGAGGGTATAGTAATTTCAGAAACTATCTCCAAGTTACCTCTGTGCTCACGGAAGACAGCAGCATCTCCTCCAGTTTCTTCTTCTGACTTAAGAAGGCCAAGTTTGAAGCTTGCAGTTTCATAAGAATTCTACACAGGGAAACCCAGCAGCTGCATTCACTAAGGAGTTTTTTTAAAGAGTATGAGCTCTATTTGAAATGCAAAAAAACCTTTAATTTTTTAGAGTCCAAATAATTTTTTTTTTTTAAAAAAAAAATCTTTCTCTCAATTCTTTATTAGCTCTTAACACCACACTGACAACGTCCCATGAGACATCCAGATTTTTCTCATGAAAAACTGGAATTCAATAAACCCAGAATTTATTATTGATACTAAATGCAAGCTTTCCAAATTCAGATCTGGATGACCTTTTAATTTAAGTTTTCCACAGACAACAATGGGGGGGTTATTCCTGGACAAGGAGCATGGGATTTGGCACTAATTGTACTTTTAAGTATTCAAAAAGCCAAGGAGCCGGATACTCCATTGGTGTATATGCCCAAGCCTCCATTCATTTCCTCTGAGTTGAGACAATTTATACAAACCAAACTCATAATTTTGAATTTTCACTGTAACTGCAATAGCTCCATATTTACAGTGCAGTCTGAGCCAGTGGCCCACTGGAGCCATCTGTAAGGCTTAATTTGATTTTAATAACAGTTTGATTAAAGTCCTAGAAGAGTTTACAATACAGTTTTGGGGGTGTTTTTAAACAGCTATGGCTTCAATAAACATTGGATGATTTGCTCTAAAAACAAAAGATCCCACTCAGGGCTATATACATGACATATAATGCCTAGACAAGACATTTAAAAATAAATAATCTTTTGGAAAAAAATTAACTCTAAGAAATGCAACTGATTCATGCTAAGCATTTCCAAAGCTGATAGAAGATCTCTACCATGCCATCCTCAGACTCCTGGGTGAGAGCACTTAATGAAAATTTAGAACCCAAACCAGCGGGGATTTTCATAAAGTTATAGAACTGAAACTTTAAGTCAGAAAGAAAATGCTCCTTAATCCACAACATTTTCAGTGTAGATAAAATGGCAGTGTAAAACAGAACAAAATGTGGCGAGATGCGACCATCGCCCCCTTAACTAATTGACAGATAGCAGTAAATTAACAAGTGATGTTTATTAGTTTAATATTGAAATACGGTGAACAGAATCAAAAGACTGCTCCATATAAATGAGTGATTTTGAAACCCCTGAAATTACAATGCCAACTCGGCGAAGTGAAGTGCATTTGAACCCTACCTCTCCTCTGTCATAGTCTTGCACACCTCATCAAGAACTCTTCACAGACTACAACGTTCAGGCACACAAATTCTTCTTCTCTCAGACCAGTGCCAGGCGCTCCGTTGAGGAGAACTGGCACAGTTCCGCTGAAATAAAAAGACTGAGGCTAACTTACACTGAGCACACGCCTGGCCCTTGCAAATGAATTTCCCATGGACCTATTTCTGCAGCCGTCAGCTCAGCAAAAACCCATTTAACAGTAGTTTTGCTTGATTCAAGGTTACAGAATTTGGCCTCTACTCATTTTTGGGTCCTCTTGATTTGATGCCATATGCTGAAGTGCTAAGCATAATTTGGCAGGTGCTTTCCCCTCCCCCAGCATCTTTTGTTTGGTATAGACATTAGGAATAAATTAACGAGTTATGCGTGCTTTTCTTTACAGCAAAAAGAAGGAAAAAGGTTTTCAGGTAAGTTTCTGATTCATAAACCAGCAAAGATTTACAATAAAAAATTCATATGCAAACCTCCGCAGTGTACTGAGTTTAAATCAACCCCATTACATAAAGACCCTTGCCTTAAAACATGAAGTCAAATGCCAAAAAAAAAAAAACACCAAACCAAAACCTGATTGTAACCAGAGCAAAAATCTGATTGAATACAGCAGCGACCACTGCTCATTAGTAAGGTGTCCCACGGACAGCTGTAAAAATCTGAAATCACCCCCACACAGCTCTAAAATTTTAATTCTTATATGTAATAAGTGGAGGAATACTGCAACTACACTCAAGCTCAGTCCCTGTAAAATATTTCCCAGATTTAAAGTTATTTCAAGTGTAAAAGGAGGACTACTTATCTGGAGAAACTATACAAACAGCCCTCTCTATCTCCCAAGCTGCAAAAGTATGAACAGTGTGTAAGACCAGAAATCTTTATGGACAAAGTTTATCTTCTGAGTTTTCATTCACACTTGTTTCTTTAATTTTTAAATATCCCATAATTTATTTTTTTTTCAGTTTGTATTCCTAAAGGGCCAGGTTTGAGGAGAATTTAGCAGAACTCATATAGATAAATAACCTGGTAATCATTCTTATCCCCGAAAGATTTAGATTAATTTGGATACAGCTTTGACAAACATTAAATCTCTTCTTTAATGATGTTCCTCAAATAAAACAGTTAGCAAAATATCTGAATTTCCTTGTATAATGTCACATTTTAATGTAAACATCAAATAATGTACCAAAAGTTTTACCGGAAAAAAAAAAATTAAAGCGGCACAATTCTTTATACCACTGGAGAAGGGGGGAGGAAAAAGCCAGATTACAAACATTTACACATGCATAGTGGAAAAAAATTAAACAAACAAACAAAAAAGTATTTTACTAAATTCACGCTTTTTTTTTAAAATAGTTATTAAATCTACTAAGCACCAACATACCTAAAAATTTATTTTCAGCTTCATGATTCATTTAAAAAACCTATCAAATTAACTTTTCAAACAAGCTTATATTACTAGCTTGTCCAAAAATAAAATGTAGAGTTTTTGTTTTTGTTGGGTTTTTTGTTGTGGTTTTTTTTTCTTTTTTTTTTTTCTTTTTTTTTCTTTTTTTTTTTTTTTTTTTTTTTCTTTTTTTTTCTTTTTTTTTTTTTTTTAAAGTATACCAATACTTTTAATCTGAATGTTTCCAAACAATGGCATAGGTGTCTGCAAAGAATGCCTTTACTTTACCCTACAGTGGATGGAAAATACAATACCACATCATACAGAATCTAAAACTATAAAAGTCTGAGAATGCAGCATCCCTTCACAAAAAAGCTGATAAAACTGAAAGTATTTAGAAGATGCTGCACCTTTATTAAAAAAAAAAATTAAATGAATTTAAGCAGAAATAACATACATTTTTACATTAACTGGCCATTTCTGGTACAGAAACCCAGCGTAGTATGCTAATGTTATTGAATAAATGTAAATGCTACTTACAATCTTCTTAAATACAATTTAGACAAACTTTTTTTTTCCTTTTGTTCTTTTTTCTTTTTTTTTTTTTTTTTTTTTTTTTTTTAAAGTTGTTTTTTTTTTTTTTTTTTTTCTTTTTTAAAGTTGTACAGGTAACCTCTCAGCTGCTAGTTTAATGCAACATATCATTAACATTACACAAATTAAAAAATAACATGTGTGTTTTCCTACAGAAAAGCTTCCAAAAAACCGACCCACATCAAAAAATGCAAAATAATGGAATATAATTAAAAAAATTAGTTGCAAGTCTAGCAGCAAAGCAATTAAGTGAGGATATATTTACTAATATAAACAAAGGGAATATTTGCAACTACAGGTGAAGCCCCAACTATCTCAGATCTACTGACACAAATAAAAATTAAATTCTCTCTAAAAAAAATAATCTGATTATTTAAAATAGGAGTAAAAGCCATTGCTACCTGATGAACTACCTAGGCTAAGTTCCTGAAACAAAGACAAAGGGTCGCTATTCTTTTTTGTCTGCTCAGGAGGAGGTTTGGGCTTTGGCGGAGCCCGCAGAGCACTTGCGTAGGACATGACAGGCTTGCTCCCACCAGCGTTCTGCTGGCTGTTGCTGTTCGACTCGACGATCTGCTTGTTGGGCATGAGAGGCGGGAACTGGCCAAGATGTTGTAGCACGCTGTAGTTGAAGGAATTGGATAGTTGTATGTTCTCGGCCTTCAGGTGTTCCTCTGGGGGCTTGACCGTCTTCGGTGGAGCTGTGAAAGAAGCATCCAGAGTTTGTCTAAATGAACAGCTCTGACTTAGGAAATCTATCTATAGTAACCCCAAAGCAAGTACTGAAACTACTGCTCCTGATAACCTTCCCCCCTCGCCTCAGTTTTCTGTGTTTAGTCACTCTGGGTCCTGGGAAATTTCTTATTATTAAGTCACCTAGCTTCATTTCCAACTATTGCATCTTGTATTATCCTTGTCAGCAATGCCAAGACGACTGACATTATTAAACGTATTCTCTCCATGTGTGTGTACCTGCAATTCTGCACAGGCAGATTTAGCAGATGCACTGAAAGTAAGTTGCTTTAGAATGGGATATACTCTAATTTAAACACTTTACCCACTGAGACAGCACAAAAAGTATTTTATTCTTCTTGCTTTATAGCTTAATAGGCTAAAATTAAAATTTACAGCACCATATATATTCAATTCTCAAACATCAATTCAGACTCCTGAACGCCAACCAACTAATTATTGATATTTTAGTCTGAATGCATTCCTTTTCTAATTGATACGTTCTTGCTCCACATTTAACAACTCCTGTAACTATCAGAAAAAATGATGCTTTAAACCATAGGTATAACTGCTTTCAAGTGAATTTCCTGAATCCTAATGAGGTATCTACTTTTGTCTAGAGAATTCTGCTATCTTACATAGCTAGAGAAACCCCACACTGAAATGCAGGTATACGTCCTATCTAAAATAGCCCAGGAGTTGGCCAACAGATATATTCTGTAATTATTTCAACCTTTAAATGTATAATGTTATTTTTAAAGAGCACATACAAAAATGTACCATCAAATGAGTACAAAAGTAGAAAACCATAAAGCATACAGTTAAGTTTCTCACTTTAAAAAAATCCAGCTCGTAGAAGAATGAATATGGAAAGAACATGAGCAAACAGTTTTGCTAGGGTTGCTATGATTCAAAAAAAAAAAAAACAAAAAAACAACCCAGAACACAAGTGAAAAAAGTTCCCCAAAATAACCATAGCACTCAAGAGAAGACAAGTAATGACAAGCAGGACCAGAGGTGAAAGCTATGTGTGGTAGAGGTGTCTAACAGAAGAAAAAATATGAAACAAACATCTTGAGTAAGAACTTAAATAATTTTCTTTCTATCAACAGAAAAAGCAATGCAAATCAAGCTCTCAAATTGCAATTTTGGAAAGTCCCTGCATATAACAACATCGAGCAATTCACAGCAGCTCTCCTTGCACTCCATAAATCCACGCTGATATAACTGAATACTTGTGCCGCAGCCATTTCTGATGTGCAGGAAATAAAAGCCCTTGAACGGTCTGGTGTCATGATTGCTCATTGAAGCAATGAATACAGGCACAGGACTAGTTCATAGCACCTCATACTCATGGGGTTTTATTTCATGGATAAAAATCAATAGCAACCAGAAACCCTGAAGTTACTGGTCATTAACCCTTAGCACTATAAGATACATTTGGGCTTTAACTATGACCACCATAGGCAGTGAGCTTTAAATGCAGAAAAGCAGAGCAGCCATAAAAATGAAGATTTGTTTGCATGAACTATTAGATACAGGGCAATATTGCATATACATTTATTTACCAAACAGGAATCATGCTTAACTACAATAAAAATATTTTTGTAGCAAATGTAGATACTAGTCAAAACTTGCCCCTTTCATTCAGGATTTATTATTTGACAGCAAACATACAGATATGGTACTTTTTACATACAGATATTTCCTCTGAGGATTTTACTCACAAACATGTTCTCAATCTTTATGTTAAAGCAAGGAAACATGGTATCAGTTGACCCCAACATAATCTTCCTAGGGTTCCTGAGCTCCTATTACATTACCACAGAGTCTAGAGAGCAACTTCAGAGACAAATGCCATTCTTAATGACACAAATATCATGCATTCAGCTCCTTGATTTTCAGTAAAAATATAAATAGACTGAAGGAAGTGCCCAAGTTGAACCTGAAGCTTTGAACTTAGCACAAAAGATGCTACCATAAATACGGTTTTGTAAAATAACATTTTTATACTTTGGAAATGAAAATGCACATTAGGAACTTAACTCTGGAGTGCTGTCACTGATATAAACGGCTTTTTTTCATTCAGTCTACAATGCATGTTTCTACTTCACAATTACTCCACTATGAAATTAGAAGATGTTTTAGGTTTATAAAATTTGACCAAAAGCAATTAGATCTTTTAAAGGCAATAAAGCCAGCTTATAAATAATTTTTCACATTATTAAGTGTTTTTAATATTCACACTGGAAGATTTTGTTTTGGTTTGGTTTTAATTATCACTGAAGATCCTTAAAGCAAAATTATGGAGAAGAAACTGTACTATTCTGGTAATTTTGTTTTTTCACAAACATTAAAAATATGGAGAACAGAAGAATCGCTGCACTGCTCCAACTCTCTACTTGCAGCTTTTTTTTAATAACTGAAAAGTTAATTTAGTTTACCTCTGCTAAATCAATCAGCATTGCTACTACCATCAGGGAAGCCAGGTTCCAGCATGACTCTTGCATGGTGAGAGTTTAAACTTCATCATTACTTTGATGAAGTACCAGAATTTACTAGGAAATAACACTGAGATTACTAATTCAGTTCATGTTTTTTCTCCCTCAGACCATAGTATCAACAAGAAATATCATTGATTCTGGAAACAAATAATTTATCTTGCAAATAAATCTCACCTTACCTCCTTTTAGCAAAAACTCAGTTGCACTTGAAACCACTGTAAGATAACATGTGGGTTTACTAGAACTTTTGTGAGAAGACTAAGAAGCAGTATTGCTTTTTGTAGACGAAGAATAATCAATAGTATTCTTCTTTAGACATCAGCAATATACCAGAATGCTAACAAGAGAGCAACTGAAAATAGGATTACTCTAAGCAAATCTTTAACTACTAAAACAATGAATACTTCAAAAATCTTTCCTTAAATTAGTTTTGGGATTTGAAGAGATGGCAGAAAACATTTTGTGAAAAGACAAAAAACCACAAAACCAAAACAACCAACCCTTTCATTTAGACTTGCTCACTCCAGTCTAAATAGTCTACTTAATGGAGCAGAGAGAGAAGCAAAGATTAAGTGCGTACCTACCTAACAACTCCCGGGGTGGAACTGCTCTGTTGGCTCCATTGCATGGAATGTTTGGGTATGGGGCAGATGAAGAGGAGTTTACCCACAACTCAGGTGATGAATAGTTGAAAGACGACTGGTTATTGTGGTCCTGAAGCTCTTTACACTGACCAAGACTGTCTTGAGGAGTGCTTAATTCTTCAGAACAAGCCTGGACTGAACTAGAGGAAATTCTTCTTTGGTACAACGGCCTGCCTGGTCCTCTTGGTTCATACTGTGAACAAAAAAAACAAAACAAGGCCTTTTGCTCCTTTTATTCAACTGCATGTATCAAATATCATTTTTCCATCCCATTTTTTTCCCTGCAATGGCTTAGCAAAAAAACAAAACCAGAAAGTCCTTTTCATTTAGGAAAAAAACCAAACCTAATACATTTCAAGTTGTATGTTGTATATTGGAGTCACCGATAATGTATTTTAACCACACAAAACAGACACAGAATTTTAAAGGAAGTGCAAAGAGTTTCAACTGAGATTCCCTAACTCTTATCAACCTTTACATCTCACACTCCTACATGGGAGATGTATCACACAGTGAGGAGGAAGACACCCAGCATTTACAAATGAAGCAAAGGAAGCACAGAAACATACAAGAGCAAAAGAAAATGTTCAAATACAATGTGGAGAGGGAAAAAAAAAGGCTTTTAGTTTCCGAAGGACAAATTAGTGACCTGTATACAGGATTTCAGGAAGCATGATACATCTGTATACTGGATTTTGTGTAGGTACAAAATGTTCAGGTTGGATGGGGCTTTGAGCAACCTGGTCTGGTGGAAGGTGTCCCTGCCCACGGCAGGGGAGTTGGAACTTAGATGGTCTTTAAGGTCCCTTCCAACCAAACCATTCTATGATTCTATGAAAACAAATGGTCTGGAGAAGTGTGTGCCTTCAGCAGAAATAATGCAGAAAATTTTACCTGAAACCACAGAAATTACTTGCTTCTGTAAACCCTGTAGATCATGTAGATGAAAATGGTAGAAGCTCCATTAATTAACCTGCTGGCTTAAAGAGTTCAGATTTAAGAACTCTCTAAACCTTCTCAAGATTCAAACAAGTCTCTTGTATTACGGTCTATTTTTTTAAAATAAACACAGTATTTGCTCCCTTCTGCACTGTACTGACAAGAGCACAAATAACAGAAAAGTCACAGAAGTAAATCTATACTCGGTAAAGAAAAAAAAAAAACATCCTAATGAAATGCCATAAAAAATTAGCTAAATAAACATAAAATAACTTGCTTGCAATGCCTCAATATTGTTATTATACCATCCACAAAAAAGACAGCGATAAAAGAGACCATGAAAGAAAACTGTAATCTCTCATTATAGCTGCCACACTATTATGATATATCAAGGGAAGAGCACTTAGATATCCTGTCACTCTACTCTCTTGAGGGTATTCTTCAACAACAAAAACACAAAATTCAGAAGTTACTGCCTGAATCACACTCAAAAAGTATACTTTTTATTGAGTTTAATGGGCAATTTTGGTAAGCAATCAGGAAGTTATCAAAGTTCCGGACACTTAAAAGTACAGGACTAGACAGAATAACTTATGCAGTTCAAATCTGGTTTGATTAAACACATGCAAAAACTTTCAAGTATCAAGTCAATGAACAGTTTTGTAAGTAGTGATTGAGAAAACAGTTTAGTAAGGATACCAAAAGTCATGACATCTTCCCTGACACCTGCCTTACATGAGGGATCTCTGTTAAAAATTCACCTAAAACTGCATTTTGATTTCTTTGTGTATTCAGTCCTACCTACCAGCTGAACTAGCAGTCCTAGAAACTTTACAAGCAAGTCTCTGTCTTGTAACACTTTTACTGCATTTGGCATTTCTGTCACATATTTTGAAAGGAAGAAGAAATAAGAACTAAAACGAGTTTGCACTAATTACATAAAGGCTCACTCTATTTGTCTTCAGATAGCAGGAGCTGTCACAAACTCTATGGGAATATTTATTAGTTTATTACTGCTGAAAAGCCATTGTTCCTATGTCCTGCTGTACTGACAGCATAAACTGTTGTCACAAAGTATTAGATTTTGATACAAGGTGGTACGGCTTAATGGACCGAGACATAGAATTTCTAAATGTCTATAAAACCAAACCTTACTACAGCTCTGGCTGGGCCTGAGGACTCCATTAACCTCTCCAGATCTGTATACGACAAATTTGTAAAATGCACTGGAATTCAATTTTCATTGTTTTGAGCAGGCACATAAACTAAATATTTTCAGAAGTCGAATGACAATTAAATATGTATTATGTGGGACAGTGATGAGCAGGGATAGCCCCACAGCTTCTGTAAAAACACTGACAGAAATGCATCACAGAGCAAGCCACTTAGCTTTACGTACAAATATTAGATTACATGCAGTCAAGTGCAAGATTATCTGAGAATATTAATTGAGACATTCCTGGAATACAACCTGGCTCCAGCATACTCCATGTCTACATATCATACACTCTTTAGCACTCCGGATTCCAATAGGGATTAAAAACTCCTGTTCAAAACGTGACCTGTCCGAGTTGTATGTCCTTGCATAGTCTGCATCCCATAACACACACCCCTGGAGTGCAGAACAAAAAGAGATCAAGAGGGATAGAGCCAGCCCTGCTGTGGCAGTGTTTCTGCTGGACCCAGATTCATGCAGCACAGCTGGATATCTCTGCACTGATTTCCAACACTCTGAGTCCCCAAAATACACAGGATGGCTTTACACAGAATTAGCTCAGACCAGGTGGGATTTATTAAATCAAATTTTGTACCATGTTGAAACAACTGTACTGCTCTGGTCTCAAGTTCATACGAAAAGTAACCCAACTATATTCACATTTTAATACTGAGCCCACTGGCTGGCTTATTCAAGCTGACTTTCCAGAGAGTCGTTTCATGAGTTTTTACCTGGGGTATGGTTAATTTGCACTCCAGATAAATGACATGCAGATAATAGAGTAATGATTGCAAGAAAACTCTGAGGAACATTGAAAAAGTCAAGACATCCCATATAGCAGAGAAAATGTTATACCTGCAGTGATGATAATCATGAATATGCACAGGATGAAGAGAGAATATGTAGAGAAAACTTTTACCTCACAGAAATTCCCAATGTGAGCCTTTAATATGCGAGGTATTTTGCATTCATGACCACTTCAAAATATAATTTGATATTAAAACAACACGATAATTGCATACGCAGACAAAAATGCCTACCTCTTCTAAGCTGTGGAGCGAAGAAGCAGATACTGCTCGAGATGCGAGTGGATGAAATGGCTCCTGACCAACTGCGTGCTGATGATTCTGTATTTGTATAAAAGGGCTTTGTTGTGACCTGTGGGGCAATGGAGGTATACCATAATGAAAGCCCTGCCCCATAAGGTGATTCTGCTGTAGGTTAGCATAAGTCCACGATCCATCAGGTTGCAGGTATTTCAAGGGAGAAGGGGTTATATGTTCAGATGGCATTGAGAAAGGAGGATTGTATATTTGGGGTAAATGTTGCTGAAATGCTGGGTTACTGGGTATTTCAATGTCTCTGTTGTTTTCAGTGAAGTTAGGGAAGTGACCACTGTGGTTAGAGTTGCAGGAAGGAGATGGGAGTGCTGGTGGGCTTCTGGGCTGAACTTGTCTATATTGCAACAGTCTTGACTGAGGGGGTGGCATTTCAGCTAAGTCCCGACTTTCACTTTGATCACGGTGTGACAGTTCTCTGAGCAAATCCTGGAATCTGTATTGACAGAATAAGTGTATCAAAAAAAAAAAAAAAAAGAAAAAAGAAAAAGTGTTTTGCTGAAATCCCACTCTTTTTGAGGTGGAGAAAACTCAAAGCACAAAACACTGAATTTAAATATACTTATCTTTGCGCTTATTGACCCTAACTTCAAAGGATATGACTATGAGCAATCAGAAATTAGGCACAAGAGGATTAATTGGATGAAATACCTACCTGAATCATCTCAAAGTTTTAATAACTCTTGAGATTTCCTTTTCAGTCAGAAGAATCAATTTTTTGTTATTGCTTAAGAGACAACTAAGGCAAGGATTTCCTGCTTTATTATACAAAGTAAAAAACTTCACATAGTTAAAGAACATTTTAACCCCTTATAAGGCAAAACCTAAAACAATCAGGGATTCCCCTCACTTGCACAATATACTTCCAAACTTCTTCAAAAGGTCAAAAATACTCGATTCAGCACTTCACAGAGTAGATAAGACAGCATTTAGATGCTTTACCATGGCTATAATAAACCAGATGGAAAATAAAGCATAGTGGGAGATGACAGTAAACAGAGGCAATTTAAAAATCCAGCCTTTACAATATATGTGATTAAAGCGGATGACCACTGGAACCATTTTTCTGTTTATGTTCAACAGCTTCCTTTCTTGCCCCCTAATGCTCCATGTCAAATATAAGCATTTTTTTTATCTGCTTTTAAAAGCAAAGGCTTTTTGAAAAAGAAAAAAAGTTTAGGTTTTATTGGGGAGCAGTGTTTGGGGAGGGGTTGGTTTGTTTCTTTTCAAGCACATTAATCTGAGACTGCTCATTCAATTTGAAAAATTTACAACTCAAATAGGCCTTCACTACACTCAGACACCTCTTTTATACACAGAAGGTTGTTACTCTCTATCCATTCCTTATTCCATAAACACAGAACTGAAAAGCTCCATAAAAGTATTTTTTCCACTACAGCTTTACTATCCAATATACTAACAGAATAAAGCATAACACACAATAAAAGCAGTTCTAAGTCAGCCTGCCAACTATTTTAACCTTCATAGTAACAGCAGCAAAAAGCAATACCTTTAAGTGTCTTGCACTTGATCACAGTGTTACAGATAGGTGCCCACTGCTCAATTTTATACAAGCTCTGATGACTCAGTAAACAAATACCTTGAATATGTTGCCTCTGTTTCATCTTCTGTATTACTGGCAAGTTTCCAGTTTGCCCTAACTTGCTGCTGTTGATGCAATCCAATTGGTTGCTGAGGAAGATGTGGTAGATGAGGATGGTGATGGTGTTGATATGGAATAGTGCCTTGACTGAGATAGGCATTATGTTCATTCCATTGCTGTAACCTGGCTTGTTGTTGCTGCCTTATTGTTTCCAAAGCTACATTTCCATGCATACGATCTATAAAAATAGTTTTAAAAAAAAAATTTATCTAATGCCCCTTTTTAAAGATCTTTATGTCAGAAAAAAAAGAATACTATTTTATAC
Source organism: Cariama cristata (assembly GCF_000690535.1). Taxonomy (NCBI): domain Eukaryota; kingdom Metazoa; phylum Chordata; class Aves; order Cariamiformes; family Cariamidae; genus Cariama; species Cariama cristata. The sequence continues at coordinate 40,221 of NW_009602356.1, read as the reverse complement.
AGTATATTCCAGGGCCTATTATATACTAACTGCATTGCAGTGTATAACCTTGTAATTTAAATCATATGGAAAATCATATAAACATGAATCTTCTAATAAAGTGCTGAATATTCAAACATGCCTCAAGCAGCAAATTATGCTCAATGACATTACTTATGGAAACTAACCCAACAATGACCCAATTCAGAGCAATATGCCTGAAAAGGTAAATACCTCCTTCATTTTCACTTCAGTGTAGTTATAATTGCACACTCTGAATTTAAATAAAGAAAAGTCACCTACCTAAAGTGTCCCTTTCCTGATGGATTCTCTTCAATGAAGTTGTTCAAGTGGGTTGGCAGAAGAGGGTTGTGCTGTGCAATAGGCCTCAAAGGATTACTGACTTCTTGTAACATAGGTGGGGGGGGGTGTTCTGAAATCACAGCATCTACAGCAGGAGAATGTGGTCGGTGGGGAATTGGATTATTAAAAAAGGATTGGCTGGGGCCTGCCTGGTAAGCAGGGGAAAGCTGCGAAGGTTGTGGAGGCTGCTGATTCAAATGATTATGCTGCTGAACTACCTGGCTTTGCTGGGGTGGCATTTGGTTTTGTTGCTCAGGCAAATGATTTTGTTGTTGACTTAAAAGGTTTTGCTGCTGTTGCAGAGGATAAGGCTGCCTTGGTATCTGTGGCAGGTGCTGGAAGTGGCGATTGGGAACTGCATACTGTGAGTGGGGTGGGGTTAGATGTAGATTCAGCTGCCTGGGGTTAAGATTATCTTTGCGATGAAATTTTGCATTAGGATAACCAACACTGGAACGTGATTCTGGGCTTCTATTCTGAGAATTCACTTCTAAGTCAACCTAAAAAAAGAGAATTTAAAACTTTGAAAATTCACATTAAAAAAAAAGGAAACAAAAACATGTCAGTAATGAATAAATTCACTGAAAGATAGAATATTAAAAACCAAAACCAAACCAAACCACAAACCCAAACAAGACAAACCCACCTGCTTGGATTCCAGAGGTTTCTTCTCAGGTGTTCGAATTTTACTAATTTCAGGTCCAGCACTGTTTTCATTTTTACCTAAAAACATTTAAGAAATTCATTAGCTTCAATGGAAAAGTGATTATTTATTTAATATAATTTACCCAAATAACACTTTTCCTTTAATCTCTGCACTTTCTTCATCAATCATCACTACATAGTTCTTCCAACTCAATTGCAAATAACTTCAGCAGTAGTTACCTCTGGACTGCAGAAGAGAGACAGACCAATTACACCCTCAACACTCCCCCCCAACTTTGATTATTTCCTCCTCCGAATCTCACAATATCTTAGTTATTTGATTTGTAATAGCAAATCACAAGTTATTTCCCCAACTCTGTAGATCCCGCGACCTCACTTAAGAGAAAGAAAGAAAAAAATCCTTTCCACAATACCCTATTTAAAGTACTAACTCCCTCAAAACAAAACTAATTTGCAATGCAATTCCAACAACTAACCGTTTCTACTTTGTTCATGTTGCTCCTTGTCTTGATGCTGAAGCTGCTGCTGTTGTCCTATGCCAACTGGTGAATGATGTCCTAGGCCATAAGGTATAGGAGACCCACGCCCATGTGCCTGTAACAGGTTCATATTATATGCCATAGCTGCTTGATGAGTAATGATTCGAGGGTCAACTGCAAACCTACCCTGATACCCCGTCCATGGTACCTACATAATTAAAAAAAAAAAAAAAGGCAATCTGTTAAGTTACATTAAAGGAAGTAAAGTAACAAGCCTGCTGATACTAGGTCAGTAACAAGCAGTTTTCCATGCACCAGATGACCTGACACACCAACACACCACTACAGGTGGGGCTAGAAAGGGAGAGCAATAAGGGAAGGTCTAGCAGCAAGAGGCAAAGAGCAGAGATTTTGGAGGACTACCCTGGGCAAAAAAATTTGTATCAAAACCTGTTCTTGTTTCACTGGTTTCAAAATTCAGAGATAAAAGACTGATGGGCAAATTGTATTTTAATAAACTTTGTATTAGTATCTTCTCTAAACAAATAGAAGTGGATGAAGTTCAAGGAAATAAAAAGCCCTTTCTCCTGGTAGTTAAAACAGACATGAAGCTATGTCTCAGGGGGGAAACACAGAGAGAAGCCTCTAACCTGAGGAATTCTTTATGGTCCTTTTACCACCCAGTGTTGTAATCTTGTAACACAGAATGAGCAGGCATACCATACCTCTGCACCCACTACACTACTATCGGTAGAATCAAGAGACTATCTGTATTGTAAGAATGACAGGGCCACTCCAAAGTGTCTATGCTACATGACACATGTATTGCAGATCATCTTCCTAAATATCTGAAGTAAAATCCACCTCCTGAAAGCATGTAAAAAAGTCAGGAATTTTTACAACATTTTAAAGTTTATTCCTAAAAGGAACGCAAAGGAAGACAGCTCTGGATCAAATTAGTTCAATCTCACCCCTCTAGGGAATTTATTAAAAGGAGGAAAATGTATGAATAAGAGGAGAGTGCAGGGAAAGTAATCAACTCTCAGGCTGACAAAGCATCCTTTAATGATGACAGCAGACAACCTCCTCATGTTTTTACCTCGGATATGGAAACTGCCTTAAACAAAGCAAAGACACCATTTTATCTTACATGAATGTAAACACATTTTACTTCACTCCCTACTTGTTTGAAGAGTAAAAACTTCCATGCAATTTTTTTTTAAATCAGTATTTGCCCTTGAAATGTGCACTTTGAACTTTAGCTTTAGGCTACTATTGCATCTGTACAATCTCAAATCATCTCCAACAAGCTTCTTTTTAAAAGTAGCTGTCTCATTATTACCTCAGTCTTCCCACTTGATTATTTAAAAATCCATCCTCAGGGAAGGTGAGTTCAAAATACTTATTTTTAATATATTTCTTTTGATTGGAAATACATAAAAATATATTAACCTTGGAACAATAAGACAGAACTTTTAATTACCTTGGTTTGATATTAATATAATGTGAGTAAGCATGACAAAGATACAGCTGCTGGCCTTCTCACTGCATTTAAATTTATCCATCAAATGCAGATTCCTAGTAAGCTAGGAAAAAAGAAAATTCCTTGGCCTAGCAAAGAAAGCCAATGTATAGCTGTCAGGTGATTTAAGACATACAACTGAAACTAGAGTTCCTACCACAAGTCCCCTATACAGCATCCATAACATAAATTACAATAGAGGACTCATAATTACTAAAAACCAAATTAACTGTATGCCAACATTTAGATTATGAATGGAATTAAACACATCTGCATGTGTGGGTTCCATGTCCTTCCCACAGCCTTCAGGAGTTGTGTACATCACCTACAACATCACTTCCGCAGCCTTTGTTCTTTCCTCCCCATTTTCCTCCTGGAATATGTGACTATGAAGGTTAGATATAAAGCAGAGACTCCTCCTTTAATTTGTGTAAATATTGGTATAGTTTTATTTCTAATGCAAAATTCCATACATAAATATAGCCTAAAAGACCTGATTAGGGATCTTCATTGTATTCTCAAATGCCATTAAGGAAAGGGATTGGAGAGGAAACTGGTTCACTATGAGGTTCCAGAAGGGGAAAATGTCCCATTATGCTTATTCTTCTTATCACTTCACTTCAGACACCTTGCACTGCAGACATCCAAAGCTGGTACTTTAAACTGTATGAAGCCAATAAAAAGAAACAAGCTCCATCTGAACCACCTATGTCTCTCCAATGATTAAGAACTGAATTAGGCAATTAGTTCAGATGCAGGTATCTCAAGTCAGATGACACAGATTCCACTGGTGTGCCTAAACCTAGAGCTGTGAAAATATACCAAATTACATGAACAGGAAATTGCTTTTAGGCTGCCTGGAGTTATTTGTGGAAGCAATGCTTTTAAGTCCTCCTTTCCGGTGGTCCTCCACACAGCCACTCCTAAAGCCAGCTAAGCCCACATATTTGAAGTAAAGTGCTGAAAAAACGTGCAAAATATTCACTAACTGATTTGCCATTCTTTTTTGTACATACAATAATTGAGAAGGGAAAATAAAACAGAAAATTAATTCTTACAGGCAAAGGCACAGACATGACCATATTTCCTCCATAGACAGCAGGTACATATAGAATACTTGTCCCAGTGTGTGGATCTATCCTTTGAACAGGACTTGGAGACTTCCCCAGATTGGGATGAGGTCCCAGAGGAGGAGGGGGAGGAGTATATGCTCGGATAGGATTTCCAATTAGAACAGAAGGATTGGGCTGAACTGAAAAAAAGAGGGAAAAAAAAATATATCCACATACAAAAAAAGAAGATATATACACAAAAGAATATGAAGACTAACTCTTTTTTTTTTTTTAAATCCTAATAGCATCTGCCTTTATAAAGCATGTGTGCAACTCTCTAACAGCATAGGTCTGATACACCAAGAGAAAGCATTAATCGAATCCTGTATCCCATTTCAAAAATTTGAAGAGGCAGAAAATACAAGTTGCAATATAGAGAAACAGGTAGCTGGTAACTGCATTAATGAAAGAATGTCCCAAACCAATTAAATACGCTGACAGCCAGAGCAGCTGTTAAACAGTGCATGAAAAACTAGAATCATCCTCCTTTCTTTAGCAGGGAAGACAAGCTTTAAATTAATGCTTTTCCAAATTCATAACAAAATTATTATGCTGTTGCATGCTACCTTGCAAAAGTAAGATCAGTAATACCTGGATATATAACAGCACAATTTAAGTTTGAAGTACATCATAAAACAGTGCATGCAATGTAATGTCTTAACTCTTTTAGTGCAAATACACTGGTACAGTATTTTACACTATGAATTTCAAACACAGCCATTTTTAAGAGGCCAACAACTATGCTGTGTTGAGGCTCTAAAGTCAGCGTGCACAACACCTATAAAGGGATAGCCTTGGAAATACCTAATGTCCACTTAACAGTCTACAATATGTTTCCCAAATGCACACAAGAAGTAAATGGCTTTTCAAATAGAGAAGAAACCAGATACTCAATATACGTCAAATTACTATCAACTTCACTGAAGCCAAATCAGTGTCAGCTCAGAGAAATTCCTTCAGTAACAGCAGAGATACTTACCAATTCCATCAGGTGGGAAATGGTCATTCTGGTTATGATGATGCACCTTGCCCTTTAAAGGAAAAAACAATAATAGTAATGCTTTGCATTCTTACATAAATCAAAGCTTTTTATTTCAAGTGAACATCATAATTCAATACAAAATAAAGCTTGAAAGAAGTTAGCCCAACATTTTAATCTTACACATTCAACTGTCCAGTTCCATCACCTGACTATGAATTCATGAAGCTGGACATTAAATACCACTAGTTCAATTAACCAGTGGATCACTACCAGTCCCTCTGGGGATACTCTCTCCCAAGGTCTGTTTTCAGATGACAGGAGAGTTACAACAAGCTACTTTGAGTTTCCTTTCTCACCATTTTATTTCCCGCTGTCTCACTTCTTTTACAAGCAGCACACAGTACTAACGTAACCCTCAGTACTCCTCTTCTGTGGCAGCACGATCAATTTTCTTCTCCAGGTTTCAGCTCAAGAACCTTGGAGACAAAGTAGCTGCCACCGGTTTCACTCAACTGCTCACTCAGCTTCATTAGACATTGCCTCCCTACTCCATCTCATGTATCTGCTTGTGAACTTTGGCCCCTTTGAGACTGCTCCCCCAAAAGTACAATACAGCAGAGTCAAGAAACAGAATACTCCGGGGAAACTGTTTTTTCCCTGGTGAACTGTACATTAGAAAGGGATGTTAACAGAACTGAGTTATCCCTCCTACATGCTTAAGAGTTTACAGCATCAACTAGTTAATATTCATGAATTGTGAGAACATACTCAAATGCCGGTATGCTCTTAAGTCTTTTGCAGGATAGGAATATCTAACTTAATCTGGACCTAAGTACATTCACAAATTTAAAATAAATCTAAAACCCCTTTGATGCTGCAAAACTTCTGTTGCCCAGGAAATAAGTCTAGGCAGTTTTCCAGCAGTCTGAGCAAATTACTCAGGGTATAAAGACAGGTTGTTTGACAATGTTGACTCATGCATAAACCAGATTAAAGAACTGGTCTCTGAATTTTCCCCTCATTTTAAAAATGAATTATTAAAAAATAAAATAATAATTGCTTTTCATTGCAGTACTTAAAAGAAACCTGTTTATTCACTAAAGAGAGCAAAATTCAACCTAAAAATGTAGAGGAGCTACATGCCTTAATCACTCATGGTTAGTACAAGGCATTTCTGTATTTGTTACGCTGTCAGTGTCAAGCTGTATGTGCAGAAGTCTAACAAGTCTCTGTTCTACCTACCATACTTGTATTTTATAGGTGCAATATTTTTAAAACTGAAATAGCAAATAATTACATAAATTTGTAAGAATAGCTGTCCTGTTGAAAAGGAGCTTCAGCTAACAGTATCAGATTGGTAAATATAAGTCAACTGGGGCCGTTTGTAAGCTGGGGAAGGGAGGTTCTGGCTTTCTTTTGTCTTTTCCTTTTAATAGTTTTGATGGCTTAATGATTTTATAACAGTCTATTATTAACTTAACCATTATTGTTTCTCAAAGATTTCCACATCAAGGTTCATTTCCCTTCATATCTACAAAATACCTAAACCTACACTTTAACTGCTGGCAATTGAGAGCACTCCAGCACAGATACACTCAATTTCTTCCAAAAACTTGCTCCACCTTCACAGTTTAAAAATCCACATTACATAGAGGACTAGGACCAAGACTTAGTTGACTTCAGGCAGGCATCAGCCTCGTCACTCCTAGGATCCTCCTTTAGTCAAGAGACAGGAGAAGAGAGTATTCTCCAGAGCCTTAATCAGACCTGTGGTCCTTACTGACTGTTTAAAATGTCTAGGACAATGACGCATCCCGATTAAGTGCCTGAATCCAGGTCGAAAAGCTGGAGCACTGGCAGTGAGTGGAAGGTAGGCAGAGTTGTAAAATTCAGCGCCTAATTTACTGTACACTAACTACCCTGCGGGAAGCTCCAAGTTCTGAAAACTTTCCATTTCCACATCATCACCTTTAATAAAGGCTGTGCCTATCCAACTCTGCTGTTCCTTCCACAATTCCACCGTCCCCAGCCAAGCCACACAAACGCAGGTGAAGACAGATGCCCTCACAGACAGGGCTGCCACGAAGAGCAGCAGCCCACAGGTAGCCAGTTCTGTATTAGTTGTTTGCTTCTCAGACAGACAGGACTGAAACTTTTTTTCTTCTTTAGAAAATAAACAGCAAACAGGTTTTGAATGTCCTTACATAAATCCAAGAGCAATTCTGCTGAATAAGAAGGTGCCGTTTTTACAAAATCACTTTTCACTGCATGTGAAAAACAAGCCCTGAACTGTGTGACTGTCCATAAACTCACCACAAAACACTGTATTGGAGGCTGTTCTCATTTTTCACTACAAAATACACCAGCACTAGGTTTTTAATCTTTCATCTTTTAATGTTAAATATTGTATTTAGGAGGTCTAAAATAAGCAAAGTTAACCATCTGCTTTTAAAACTTGAGTAAAAGGAAATGTATCATTTATCACAGCCATTTTCTCTGTGTGTTATCTGCTCACTTTACTTCTGTTCTGCACATGCTAGCTGTCAATTGTATTCAGAGGGAAGAGATTTTATTATAATTATGATACAGGTGGTTTAAAGACTTCAGATCCTAAGCTGAAAATACAGTGCTGGCAGTTCGGAAGTGTTTCTTCTGATTTCTACAGCACAAGCGCTTCGTTTACTAACAAACTGGAAGGAAGAAAAATAAATAAACAGCACTCTATTCACAAGACTCTCACTTCCTCCAACCCTTCCCCCCCTTGTTTTTTTTTTAAATGTACTACACCTGCATTTTGAAATACTTTACTTTTATTTTAGGAAACAAACAAACAAAAAAATTAATAGTAATGTTCTATTATCAAAGAAAACGCATTCAATGCTGAAGGACTCATGAAAAATGAAAGTGCAGCAATGACTTTTTAAAGATAATAATTTTTTAATTTACAGTTTTCTGTAAGCCTGGTGTTTTGACTCATGACTAGACGCTTTAGAAATCTGGTGTTTGTTTCAGAAAGTAATACATCCTGATGAACAAACCAAACATTCTCACTTACAAACTCTCTTTTGGGAAGGACTGCCAAAGGGAAGGCTTTCTTTTTTGTACTGTTAAAAGTCAAAAAAACTGTCATAAAAGTTTCATTTAAATGATACAGCCTGCAACAAAAATGCAAAGCTATGGAAAATACGTATGTTTCTTCCTTCCTGTACAACAGAATTCATCACAAAACTGACAACCTGCATCTTAGTTGCACCTCTAAACACAATTTAATTAAATTATAACTCAAATGATTTTGAAATAAACTACAAAGAACTATTCAAATAGAATTAATTACTAATATATAATCTCCCCCAAAAAAGCTCTAAAATTTATTCTTTATCATCCTAAGGAAGCTATGTATTTTCATAGCTTCTTTACCTGTTTTTATAAAAACAGCTGATAAAATTACTGCTGAGTGGTAATTTCATCTCTCTGCCCTCTTGATGCTAATGAAATTTGGTCTTCTGAAGGATGTTATCAGCGAGTTAATCTAGGCAACATACTGTTTTACAACATACTTTTAGTTAAATCAAACAATTATCTTACATAAGTCCCTGAATTTTAAATGTGATTTTTAGAGCAAACCAAATCACTTTTGGTTTTTAGTTTATTGTTTCCTTGTACTCCTTGCAACTGTCTATTTCACCATGCTGTTTCTTGGGGTACAGTCAGAGCACAAGGTGCTTGGGATAGGGATTGTCTCTTGTTCAGAGGGTTTAATTTGGCTTATCTAAATACTGAGGCCAAGATCCACGGTTGAAGTTCATCAGGGTCATTGCAACACAGTCAATGAACGCAACAGAGTGACCCAAGGGATGCATTTTAGTAAGGAAATAAGGCTTGGACATCCCCAAGCTATATTGCTAAATACTGTATTATAATACAAACGTAGAGCTTTCACTTGAAAATGATGAGGATCCCTCTGGAATTTGCATTCATATCTGATTGCATTGATGGGATTTTAAAACAAACAGCTTGTTCCTTAAACATTTTATATCATTTCTCAAAAGGCATTTCTACATTCACTTTCAGTTTCTGACAAAATTCATCATCAGTAAAACTTTACCTTTGGTGGTGACTGCTGTTGTTTGGTGGTATTTGCTGAATGTTGATGCCGAAGAGCTCGGGGGATAAACTCAGGAGCCAGTGGGTTCAACACATAAGTTTTCTTTAACTCCAAAGCTTCCAATTGAGCTTTGATCTGTTCAAATGTGATACCGTGGAGACTTTCATTCTCGTGACATAGGGCAATAAACCTTTCCCAAAATTTCCTACGGAAACAATTTTTAGAAACAATAAGAAGGAGTAAGACTCGATGGCTGTTATCAAAATTAAAACAGATTTAATATAACTGTGTGACATTTTTATTTTTTTGTGTATGCTCATTTTACACACCAAGCCATCCATCCTGTAATCTGATCGACGCATCTGAACCCCACAGCATAATGCAAAGCTCCCCAGTCATTTAAAATGGACATACAAGTCTGTCCATGCATATCAGATCACAGCACTGGCTGTGTATCACATTTAACATTAAGGTCACGGACAGGTCTAACTTGGAATTTTTTCCTAGAAAACCAAACACAGTGAACACAATCCTTAAAATTCTGGAAAGCATGTGATTTATGGAATTTATTAAAGGTCAAAGAGTCACAGGGATTATATAGATTCTCAGCCCCAAAAGATGCCAAAAAGATTCCATGAATTTAGGCAGATCATTCAATTCCAGCGTCACAAATACCAAAGTTGCGATATACCCTAAAAACTACTCTTGTGAAACACTTCAGAGTCACGTGGAGATTAACATGTCAGGAATATCTAGAGGGCCTTTGAGATCCTCTGGTGGAAAACAAATAAAACCATAAATTTTATTGTGTGTCAGATATTTCTGTAACATATAGAAGAAATTTCAAGCCAGAAAGACAACCATCAGATGACAGGTGACTTTATGTAAATTCTGTACCTAGCTTTTTGGAGGGTGGAAGGGTTATTTAAACCATGTAAAATAAAAGAACACTCTAAGTGTCTTCTGCTTCTCATGACATGTCTTTCTATTGCTTATTTAAAAAGTCTTTACATTTTTAACATACACAGCAGGATTACACAAAAAATTTACAAATTTTTTTTTTTTAAACCTCAAAGGAACTTTTTGAGTCAAGATACTTAAGTTTAAAAGATATTTAAATCAGGCCTGAAGATGTCACTTTAAAAGAGAAAACAAAACAAAACAAAAACAATTGAGCTGTTCTCTTTCAAAAAAATCAAGAGTAATGAAAGTTATTGAAAAAGAGTATTAAAAAGACAATGATCTTAAAGGTGTGCTTGACTATAAGTCACTCTAGTTCTCCCTTCAGTAATAAGGTCTGGCCTATATGCAAGCATTGTTATTTCCCCAAAACCTGTAAAGTGAGACATTACTGAACACTAATTTTAACAGCAGTGTCACATTTTGCTGAGTAGCTGGCTTTGTGGAAAAGAATAAATGTCTTCCTTGGAAGAATACTTTAAATTTACTGATGTATTTAAGAATTCAAAATAGTTTCCTCTAAAAGCCCATCTTCTGTTGTGATTTTTACAGAGTCGAGAAATGATCTTTTCAAATTCAGGATGCAAGATGGCCCTTTTTCTGCATTTCACTGTAAGGCAAATATTTCTTGCAAGGTTTTAAGTGAGGATTATAATCCAAAATTAAATAATTCACTGGGATGCTCTAATGATAGAACTCCCTCTGATTAATCAATTCAGTCACCAAACCTACTGCCAAGTACCTCAAATCCACTGAGTCCCATCTACTTTTGCTTAAAATGCCCCAAGCAGTCTCGCTACACATGGAACACTTGTACTGGGGTGTAAGAACAGAGAATAAAATACTGCTGTCTCGGTCTTACAGTGTGCTCTGGAGTTTAAAGGGAGTGTCTGCCAAAACAGCCCTGTCTAGTCTGATACTAACACACAGAAATGTAATGATTACCCCGGGCATACTTCACAAAGCTCTCTACAACTATCGTTACAGAGTCTTGACTCATTTTGACAGGTATTAGAATATTTATAAAATTCAAGTACTCTCTAAACTTTTTTTGAGGTCTGTTTTTCCTAACGAAATGTCACTTTTCAGACTTCTATACTCCTGTTGTACTAAAAAAGAACCATCTTTCAAGCAGCATGCCTGAGCCCCTCCAGCATTATTTTCAAAGAGTGAATGTTCAATTATTCAGTGAAACAAGACAATGGTGTATTAAAGGGAAAGGCTTGAGATACATCTCAATAAAGCTCCTGTGCTCCTTGTTTCTTAATTATCTTTTTGTTTTATAATTTTGAACAGCTATACATATATAAACAGCTGCTGGTCTTCAAAAGACAAACGCATTCCTTAACTGCCAAGACTGTAACTTATGTACCATGCTCATAGCCTATACTTTTATTTTAGTTAAGTTTTTGCATGCTCTATTTCAGATATTTTGAAGGAGCCATACTTGGAGAAACTGCTGAGTCCCCCCGTTTGAAAACCGGGTCCCCTTTGGGTATCGTAATTTAAAACCTCAACACTCAGGCTTATGTGAAAATTCAACAGATGATCTTTCTCACTGGAATTTAGAGAGAATAAGACACATGGTCATTCTCCAACAAAAGCTGTATTTAGACAGATGGTTAGAGAACCGATAATGGTCCTAGGTGCTAGCTAGGCTAACTAGGGATTAACCAACTCTGACTTACGTAACACTGCACATCCTGGACCCCAATTTAGGGAAGACGAAGCAAAATTTATCAAATAAGAGTAATTTCTGAACAAACGGCAAGAGAAATCTCAGTCAGCATAGCATGGCAGCCTCTGCAGCTAAGTATCTCTGCAGCCTAAGTTGATGAACTAGAGACTGCACGAGCAGACTGTTAGAGACACTCATCATTTGTGGATCAAGTGCTCAGGAGGCACAGAGTGCTCTCATCAATTAGTTTCATAAACCAGACCATGTCTAAAAAATACCAAGCAGGTAATGGGAAAAGTGAAATAAACCCACAACCATTATTTCTCTTTTAATAAGATGTTATTAGCAGTTTAGAGCAGATCACTGTATTAGTGTACAGACACTCTTGACGGGTAGCCAGCAGATAAGTGGTTAAATTCAGGTTATATTTTGTAATGCAGTAAACAAAGGTTTGGTTTCCATTTGGGGTTTTCAATTCTAATCTTTGAAAACCACATCCATCTTCAATACAGTAGAAGAATACTGCTCAGGAAAGTAGAACACAACACAGATGTAACAACTGACTAATACGTATTTTTAGCTTTATTTTAATAATGTAGTCAGTGCACTGTTTCCTCTCTTCGAGAAATAAGCCTCAGGGTTTCTCTCTGATCATCTCAAAATTTCAGCTCTTCCATCGAAAAAGAAATTTTTGAAGAACAAGAACTCAGTATCCTTAAAATCAGTGTTTACATCTCTCAGCTTTTTTCTCATTTCTTCATTTAGGTCTATAAAAAGTAAATTCACTCAAATCTTAACAAGTTTTTTCCTAGTGTCATGAAGACATATAAAAACATAAATAATGGTTTTCAAGTCTTCTACCTTCATAAGACTGCCTTAATATTCAACTTTAAAATACTACATTACATCACAATTTTTAACTCCAAATTATATATTATTTTTATTTACGTGTAAAATTATAAGGTATACCAAAAAACCCCCACTAGAAAATAAAATTAAGCATCTTCAATTGTTACTGTCAAGTAAAAATTAGAGCAACTATAAATACATTTAAAAAGTTTATCAATGACCAGGTGGTAGATGTCTCACTTTTTCTCTGTAGGCTGTTATACATGATGACACCATGACACTGGATAAGAAGGCAAAATCAGAACAAAACAAAAAAACTAACAAAAAAGCCAGACTTCTTCACTCATAGAGGATATTAAAATGCTCTCCCTCTCATCTGTAGTGGTTTTCTTCACTAGCATTGGGGGAAAAGAAGGGGGGGGAAAAAAAAAAAAGGGTCCCCTGTTCCCTGTCAGCAAGCCTTACTAACCAGGGGACAGAGCAGCCCTTGCACAGCTGCATGCTTCCAGCTCCACAGGAGCTTTGGTAGATGGCATCATAGCAGATTCAAGCCTCAGCAAGAGCTCAGAACACAACTAATGCTTTACCATCTTTTTGGTATTTCTACGCATACACACGAAGAATTTCAATTTCATTATACCATTATTTTAAGCGTTTAAATCTATTGTGTCTTATTTGGCACCTAAAAGAACATCCATCATTTTACAAAACCCATCAGTCACAGATAAATACGTTTTCTAGTATCCTTAGCCCTGATTGACTAAGGAACATACACGAAGTACCTGCATCTTCCAATGGAACATAAAGCAATAGGATCTCCCACCACAGCTACCAAGGATTGTGCTCTTGTAATGGCAGTGTTGAGAAGTTTGTAATTAGACAGAAAACCATAATCCAAGTCTTCTGTTGAATCCTCCAGTAACTGCTCTTTCCTTTTAATTGGTGTTTGCTTATGTTTGCATGTATGCCGTGTTCGTACTGTGCTCAGAAACAAAACTCTAAACTGTTTTCCTAAAATGAAACAAAAAACAAATGTCTGAGATAATTGTAGCTATTTCTGCTAGTAACACAATCAGACCACTGTACTTGCCAGCCAGATTTCACACCTAGATATTCTGAAGAACTGATAGCTACCCTTCACACGAAGAGCTTTATGCAAGAATAATAAGATTTAAAATTTTTAAAAGATGCACTATAAATAGCATATCCTATTACAAGAATATTTCCTCTGTAAAAAACTTATTTTTCATCCTGATATGAATCACTCCAGAACTTTCTAAAATGCTAATTATCTTTACAATGTTGCCAATCAGCCAATAACATATCTTAGATTTATTTATTCTACCTTAAAAAAAAGTAGTTCTGGACTTTCTTGTTTCAGATTTAAAAATCTCTCAAATATACGAATATCTACCATGAAAAACCAGAACACACCACTCACTGTCACTCAGTTACTTTATTATCTTCCTTTGTTCATTACTGACTGAAAGTGCAACCTAGCAACAGTCTATGCCTACACAAAATTCTTGTTATCAATGTGATTCCAGGAACAAATACCTAAAATTTGTGGACCCCTTTTTACAGTCTATTCAACAAATAAAAATAAAAATAAAAAAATCAGTAAAACATTGAGGCTAAAGCCTTGTTACATTTTTATTTCAACTGTTTTTCCCCTTAAGATGAAAATCCATCCGTTTTCACATTTTTCACTGAATCAATTCATTTTTTAAGTAAGTTTGAACTCAATTTTGAAAGAAGATAAATCTCACATCCATGAGTTTATTGCATTGGTATTCAATGTTGGAATAACATCTAATCAGCAGCATATTTGCTAGCTTCATTTTGGTTTTTATGGGCTGTATCACAGCTCTCCTTTTGTTATGACCATTTTAAGATTATTTTAGTAAGTCTTACGTAACTTCACCAGTCACATTTTTCACTTCCTTAGCATATCTTTGAGACATGTAACTATTACTTACCCTGAACATTTAGCACTCTCTCTACACTGACATCAGACAGTCTTTTCTTCCGAAGCTCAGCCCGAATTCTAAACACTTGATCCGCATAAGGTGTTACGACACCTATACTGCCATCATCCAATTTGCCCCAGGCAACAGGCCATTTTCTTCTTAATTCTTCAACACGCTCTACTACTTCAAACACCTTAAAAGAAAGTCAGAATTCTTAAAAGTATGCTCCACTGAAGATCATTCTCTGATATGGAAAGAGAGTTTGAATTTTAAAGCTCTAAAACACTTACACGACACAGTATTATATAGCCTTACTGAACAAGCAATACTACTATTGCATTCTACAGTAATATTCTAAAATATCATGTATTAAAACATTGTATTTACTATAAAGTACCTTTTTTTAATCTGGAAATAAAAGCTTGCCCACAAAAACGTCACCTTTAAAGTACAAGCTTGGAAGTTATGTTAATAATTTTAATTTTCATGCTTATGTTCTTACAGAAATGTCAAGTGCAGTAGGACCTTTCTTATCGTACTTTATCTAATTTGCAAAAGTAAATATATTGCCTAAATAGGGATTATTTTATTTTTATTCAGGATTTTACATACGTCATATTAGAGTTTGATAACTCTAGAAAGAGAATATGTATACCAGAGCACAATCACTTCCCATTCCAAAGGATATCATCAGGAGTTTCAGATTATTCATCAACAGCTAGTTCATCTCTATGAAATACTATTAAGTGGGCTACCTGAGAAAAGTAATGAGTAATAAAAACTGAAAACCTCCTCCTGTGATGAGATAGGCTCAAAGTGACCTCCTGTAAAAATCACCAGGCATAGCAGCTTCTGTTTCAACACACTGAACAGAGAAACTGCACTATAGAAGGTATTTCCGAACAACTTTATGGAAGGTTTGTGGTTCCCCTGCCCCTTTTTTTTTTTTTTTTTTTTAACATTTACATTCAATACGTCATTCAAAAAATGCCAGTATGTCATTCAATAAATATTTATCCAGCTATTTAAAGCATGATAACTGATGAATGCAGTTTTCCCATAGCATCACAAATGCAAGCTCAGCCTCGTAATGGAAGCTAGGCAGATAGTCTTTCCTACATGAACCTTAAGTATTCTTAACTTTTTTCTCTTCCCTATTCATCCAGTTATCTTTGGCTGTGGGAAAGGGGTGTTAAAAATAAACTTAATGCTCTTAAGCTTTTATATTATCTCTTCTTCAAACTGGTAAGTGGGAATTCTAGGGACTTCTATGGACATTTCAGGAATGTGAAAAGTGGTACAAATCACAATGGGTATGTAAAATAGTATAAACCATAGTAGTTTCTAACTGCTAAAAGTATGTTGTTTCATGCTGAGTTTTTAGCATAAGCAGATCTTAGATATGACACACGTTCTCATTTAAGTATTTATTTTTAAAAAATAAATCTAAACCGAACAGTTTATTGAAAAACTCAGGAATTTAAAAAAAAATCAGGAGGAAACTAATACAGCAAAAAAAGATCTATTAAGCCTCAAAAAGTCACAAATCGTTTATTTTTGATAACTTCAAATTTTCAGAGACCAGTGAATATATGTGGTTGGTTTTGAACAAGTCCTGAATATAACTTTTTGCAACATAAATTCTTGCATTTAAGAACTAGTTCTACTAACAAAGGATATTAGAATAAACTTTGATATCTATAAAAAACATAGCACAAATACAACGATCTTTTGCAGATTCTCTGGTAAGCTTCTCTGAAAGCATATAGCTTCAGGATATGTATTTAGAATTAACACCATATAGAGAGATTTTAGAATTAAGACCAAAAAGAGAAAGTATATTTTCCAGGTTAATAGTTAATACAGGCACCAATGAACCATAAGATGTCTCAATGCAAATGTCCATTAAGGGTCAAACAGCAAAAAATCTCCCTCGTCATCTGAATTTCAGTCTTTAATGTTGGTGTTTAAGCAGCCGTTGTCCTTCATTTCTGCCTGTAGCTACTAATGACTCACAATTTTCAGAGAGTTACTTGGCCACTGAAGATATTTTTAGGTTTTTTACAACTTTCTTTAAATGGCAAAGCAATCCAAGTAGATTAATGAAAGTAGTCAGGTGCCTTCAGTTTTTTTTCAGTGATGTGTCCAGAACTCATTGGAGCTTCTTATTTAATTAGATATTTTAATACATCAAAGAATGCATAACAAGTGCAACATAATAACAACAAAAAGGTTAGAAATTGTGCATCAGATGAACTGCACCATGATCAACAAGGGGAAACACAGACAGCTCTGCAGTGCTTCATAACAAACACTGCTGCTAAACCGCCACCTAACTTCTGTTAAAATTCCTCATAAGTTTAAGAAAATTAGTGATCTTTCTTCGTTTTTCTTTAAATGTCAGGGACATTTCTTATGACATATTTTTAGTGGGGAAAAAAAAAAGGAGTTGGGTCAACCCTCCCTTAACTTGAAGTGATTGGAAAGAGGCATCTTCCACTACAAAAAGTATTACAAAGTCGAGGGGGTGAGGTGGTGTGTGTGTTTGTTTTTTGTTTGGTTTTGTGAGTTTTGTTTATTTTTTTTTTAATTCAAGGGAAGGAACAAGAATGAAAGTAATTTTTGAAGAATACCAATAAATCTGTGTGAAACAAGCATATTGAGAGTAAGTTCTCACCTAAAAAAAAAATCTCATCTGCACATGATCAGTTAGACACTGATCCTAAACATATTAAAGCAAGTATGAAATGCTACTCCAGAGGACTGAGTGGGAACATTTCTACAACAGTCAAAGAAATCTCAGGTTTACTTCAAATTGCAGTTACTCTCAGTTGCTAAGATACATCCATCAGAATGTCACAAGAATTATCAGGAAAGACATCCTGAAGAATGAGCCTGAGAGAACTATATGCAGCTTGCAATTTGCAAAGAGAAAAAGAAGATAAATTTGTGGAAACGTTTACTACAATTGCAGTGTTCACTACTTCATGTTTAGCAAACTCCATGTTCCCCTCTCCAAGTAGAGGACAATTTATGTCTTCTACCTACCCTGAGCATAAACCAATAAATTTGGGGGGAGTAGAGCTTTAAGAAAACAATCAAGAACAAAGCCAAAGAAGAGTTACCTCTGCATTATTGTAAAAAGCTGTACTATTTTTTTCTTGTACATCTTCTCCACGTGCTGTGAAGAAAGTCAAAGGGTAGAAATCTTTGTGTGCTGGCTGCTTTCCACTTGCCATCAATTTGCCTTCATAGAAAAGTTCTGATGTATAACTGTAACAAGGCAAAACAGAATAAAATGTGGAGTCTACATATGAGCTCACTGATAAAATATGCAACTCTCATTGATAAAATATGCAATCACAAAATACTTCACAAGGAAAACAGAACCGCTGATTACTACTCTGCATCTTCAAGTGACTTCTCTGAACTGATATTTCCACACTACAGATGGAGCAGAGGGCACTAAAAATATGCTCTTCCAACACTTTTTCCTACAAAGGCAGTATTTTCTTCTATCTAAAGCTTGACAAAGTCACGAACATTCTCACTAATGTTTCACTCGAAAGTTGTGGCAGCTTGAAACTGGGCAAAAGGAACACTTGCTGTCTGGCACTGGTTATTCCCCAGGCTGGCAGGACAATGAGCCTGCTTGTATCAGTTAAGAGTTGTTGAACTTGGAAGATAAATTTACTAAAGATTCCATGCATACTGAGCACAATGCAGGACAAGCGTTCAGCTTTCAGGCAAGCTTTTCCTCTGTGACTTCTAGTCTATCTATGCTGCTAGTCATCAGAAACACAACCAGAACATACTTCCTCTGCTGGCAGCAGCCATTACAGAAGCTGGCTGACTGAAAAAGAAATGAGGCAAGAACTACTTTCATAGTGAAAAGTAGGAGGGAAGGCAGCAAACTGAGTGCAACAAGACAAAAAGCCAGCAAGAAGCGACTGCAGATTACTATCGGTAGCATTCTAAGTACTGTATACTATTGCATGCACAATAGAGCTAAGCTAATCTACTAGCATTCATTAATTAGTGAATTCTGGTATAATCTAACTTCTGAATGCTCAAAAGCAGGGGCCTGTGCAGTCAGCGGGCCCCTGGAGTTCTTGCAGGCTTCCAACTATCGCAGCTTAAGATGCAAATAGCTGGTCACAGAAAAGCTAAAGAACCTAGTCTGCTACCAAATCATCGTCAAACAACTGTGGTCCACTACTGACCAGAACTGGCTTACACTGCACAATCCTGAAGAACATGCCACTCTTCTGCTGATTGAGTTGCAGCAGTCTACTGCTGCCAATGAGCAAATTAATTTCTTTAATTAATTAATTTCTTCTGCAAATTAATTCTTAGCAATGAGTTCTCATTAAACAATAAAACACCTTTTCTACAAGGACTGTTTTTTTCAATTAGAGCTCCAAAGTCAGGCTGAACTAATGGCTTGCTCTTAATTTCTTTTGGTCTCTTTTCTTGAGTTAGATAGGTATGATTAATGAGCCCACCATGAACCATCTTCCTACACTTATTTCTGTCTTAAGTGCCATGGTCCCATTTGTCAGGAGAAATTCTGCATTTTAAAAAAAAAGTAGCCTTGATACAATCTCCTAAACAGACCACCAGAGTATTTAGCAGTTTTCATTTCACACAGCAATACTTCCTATTGGAGTTAGGCACACTGGACTTTCACTAGACAGCCAACTAGCCCCAGTAGTACTTCTGCAATCCTTACCTCCATGTTCAACACAGTGGATCTTTCCAGGAACTCCCTGTCTCAACTCCAACTGCTGAAGTGTATTTTCATGATCTGAGACAAATTTCATGGAAGTGATCTCTAACCAAAAGCTGAAACGATCACTTCCTTTTCAGATTCTCTCTCATTTTGAACTTATAATTTCAAGAAATGTGTAAGAATTTTAGCATCACTCAGTCTAGAATTATAAAGTCCATAAAATGAAGACAGATCAAGCTGTGTAACAAAATATGTTACAGTCTCACTTTTGATTCCCCAGAACGCTTAAATACTACTGTTTTTGCTTTGAACACAGCGATAACCTGATTAGTATGACTGGATACTAACATAATATTCCTCAGTACATATTTGAGCCAGGATTTAAACTTTAGCATTTTTCCCCATGATTGCACTTATTCTTTCTAGTACAGCTCATGGATGAGCTCATTACACTTGCAGCCATTAGTTTATCATAGCATAAAAATGCAAGCCCACTGATTAATGTGCTTGAAAGAAATAACAAAAGAAGACGACAGGAAAGAAACATGGCCAAAATTCGACTTATTTTTTCTCTTCATATTTGTATATCCATATGTTCCTTACATTGCACACAGATTACCATTCCACGATAATCCATCTCAGCAATTCTAAAATTCTGAAACAGTTCAAAGAAACACAGATCCTATATAATATATTGCATAACATTTAAAAATGGAAAGTTAGCTCTTCTTTGGCTTAGTGTGCAAGCTTTGCAGCCAAAGCATCCCCACGTGAATGAGGGGCCTGTAATACAACTAACCGAACCCCTGGCATCTGTTCCAGGAGATTGTATTTCAACCTAGTAACAACAAATTACTCTACTAATTAACTTTGAAACAACTAAGATTTCATTACAGAAACACCGTAATACATCTCTTCATTCAGCTGTGCTTGGCTCAAGAGTTGTTTTGTTCACTCACACCAGTCAAAGAAACACATGATACAGTGAAAAAGTTCACACCTACTTGATGATAGCTTCATGGGAGCGATAGTTCTCACACAGCAAGATCCTGCATGGAAATTCTGCCGGGTAGTGCTCATAGAGCCGATCAAGCAATGAAACATGAAGGTTTCTTTCCCTGGCAAATTCACTGTAGACAAAAGGACTGAGCTGTAATAGACACACACACACAAAGAAAATGTAACTAAATATGTGGACTTGGAATTTCATGCTCCCAACATACGTATTTTGCATCAAAAATGAAACCTTACTTTTACTGTACATTCATAGTTGGAACACATATACCATGGCTATTCCATAGAAATGCCCATCGTACTGTAAAAGTGACAGAAGACCAGCATGCTCTTAAAGGAACAATAAAACATTCAATAACCATGTAAAGAGAAGAACCTTTATATCCAAGTTTTCTTCTTTGTGGCTTGCAGAGATGAGTAACTCAAAGCACAGAGCTGTTATTTCAAACAAAACAAAACACACCCAAACAAAACCAAACCAAACTCACCAAAACAAAACTGTGTTTTGAAATACATTACAATGTTACCCTGACAATCACTTTAGAGTTAAGTTACTACCACAAATAGTACAGATCAGAAAACACAGAACTTTGCAACACAATTTTAAAAAGTTAAATAGAAAGTCGTTGGAAAAACTAAAACCCAAACGGCCTAGTTACTATTACACTAAACTACTACTGGGCTTGTTTAACAATAAAATCACCATCTATTACACCAGGAAAAATAGAACCAAAGATGATGAAAAAAGATTTTTAAAATAAAATTTTAAAATGTAGAAATTAAACCAATCTATTTTTTCATTATGAATACATACAATTCGGATTCGGAGTTTCACTTCAGATAAATATTAGTTTTAGAAATTTAAATACTGGATACCTCAGAGTAGCTTCTGGAAGAAGCTGAGCTATAGAACAGCTCTTTACGCACGTAGTCTGAGACACACAAGCCAAGTCAAGTCTCTAGCCATCCAGCTGGGCTGGCTGATGTGATCTAGCTTGAAGTGGTAAGAATTCCAACCTCTTAAAAAGCACTTTTGAGATCTGTATTTAAAAAAGCACTACCCCAATGCTTGGGATTACTATTATCGTGACTTGAAATGACCTAGTAACATGAAATCACTGGTGGCAACACTACTCTAAGTTTACTACTATACCAAAGGAAAAATCTACTCTATTGCTATTGTGAAATGTCAAGAGAATTAAAGGCAAATCTATAAAAACAAATAATCTGACCTAAATCAACAAAGCAAGTAAAGCTGACTTTCTCAAGTATGCTTTCTCATGCCTACAGGCTGCAAAATGACATGCATAATCTGAGTTTTAAACTCTTCCGAACTCTTTAAACAAAGCAATTCCTAGGCACATCACAGTAAGATAAAGGCACTGATTAGTTTCAGTTTCCCATTTCTTACTTGTTCAAATCCTTACCAGATTATGATGCCTCTAATAAGAAAAAAAGTTGTCTAAATTATAATACACATTCTCTATATTCTTCAATTCTTCCAAAAATCAACAGGGAATACCAATCATAAAAAGTAGAAGAAAATCCTACCATGACTGTAATAATAACTATCCCCATATCTTATGCAAATAATACCCCTTGAATTTTCCTTGGCTTCCCCATCTACTATATGGCTGGTAAAAATTATGCATCTCCCTCTTTAAAATGAAATTTTCCTTGCATATAGTTCAGCGGCTGAGCAGGCCCAAGTCTGTTCTATCCCAGATTTCCTATGTAACCTTGGACAACTCACATGCTTTTTGCCTCAATTCCCTTAGTGTAAAATGGAGACAACAGCATATTCTCACTTAGCAGAAATACTGTGAGTCTACGTTAGAGATTATGAGGTATTCGCATACCACAGAAATTTGGAGCAGATAAGTAACTTAAATATATAAATACAAATATTATATATACACACACTTTACATTCAAATATTCTATAGCTCTTACCTGCATATGGTCTCCAGCCAAGACAATTCTTGTGTTTTTATTAGCTAATGCTAGAGGCATAATAGTTTCGCACTCCATAGCTTGCGCAGCTTCATCTAACAGAATGTGTGTAAAAAAACCTGTAAAACAGGTATCAGCAAATAAATGAAACTTGAAATATGATACAATAAACAGTGATAACAATACAAGAAAATGTACTGAAAGTTCTGTATTCTGATAGTAACAAAAACTATAAAAAATTCAGTATGGCTTATACAAATTAATTTCTAGCAACTACCAGAAACCACACAATTTTCAAATCCATCAAATGACCAGTGGTCAACTGATTGCCAGTGACATTAGCAGCAGCCCACAGATCTGCCTCTTTCTTCTGATATACATGAAGTTAAACAAGCGTTTTCCCTAAAGTCCATCTAGTTCCAACCCCCCTGCCAGGGGCAGGGACACCTTCCACCAGACCACCTTGCTCAAAGCCCCATCCAGCGTGGTCTTGAACACTTCCAGGGATGGGGCATCCACAGCTTCTCTGGGCAACCTGTTCCAGTGCCTCACCACCCTCATCATGAAGAATTTCTTGCCTATATCTAATCTAAATCTTCCAGTTTAAAGCCATTGCCCCTTGTCCTATCACTCCATGCCCTTGTCAAATGTCCCTCCCCAGCTTTCTTGTAGGTCCCCATTAGGTACTGGAAGGATGCTCTAACATCTCCCTGGAGCCTTCTCTTCTCCAGGCTGAACAACCCGAACCCTCTCAGCCTGTCTTCATAGGAGAGGTACTCCAGCCCTCGGATCATCTTCGTGGCCTCCTCTGGACTCGTTCCAATAGGTCCATGTCCTCCTTGTGCTGAGGACCCCAGAGCTGAAGGCAGTACTGCCGAAGGGGGTCTCACCAGAGCGGAGTAGAGGGGGAGAATCCCCTCCCTCGACCTGCTGGTTCACACTGCTTTGGATGCAGCCCAGGATGCAGTTGGCTTTCTGGGCTGCAAGCGTGCATTGCCAGGTCATGTTGAGCTTCTTGAGCTCTATCTGAGCTCTCCGTATCAAGAGGAAATGTCTCTTGGCAGACCTCCCTCAGTAGGTTTCTCAAATCTGAAAATCTTTTCATCATCATGAGGCTTGAAGAGCTTTGGACAATGACAATGAAAAGGACTTCCTCATGTACTTGAGTCCTATTAACTATTTTTATATACTAAATTTCCCATTAAAATTGCACACATACCTGAGCACTTTGCTGGTTATGGGCTTTAAGGAATGTCAGGGGGAAAAAAGTAACAGAAGTTGAAAGGAAATTTAAATTCAGTCTTCTGATAACACTGGACCAAAAGGTTTGTTGGGTGGATGGGAATTTATGCACTGGATAACATGCACTTGAAAAAAAACCTGAGCCACAGTAGACTTCCATTTTATGAAATGTAAATTAAGGACAGGTACAGAAGAGAAGTGGCTTCATACAATGATATATATTAAGGTTTAAAATAAAGTATTAGAGGACTTAGTGTACCATCCAATTAAGATTATATGCATAAAAATGTAGTGATTTTCTCTGGAAGACATGAATTTCATACAGTTGCACATACATTACTATGGCATGACTGTACACAGTTCATTGCCAAACAAAGCAGTAACTTCCATGTAAAGACCTGAAAATATTCACCATAAATTCCATATTAGTTTTCTCTATTGCAACTAATGCCTAAATGTAGACATAAAAAACTAATCATAAAAACTTCTATAAGGAAATTTCATGTTCTCCAAAAAGCAGATGGATTTCATTTGGAGATCAAGAAAACAGTAAACCCTAAGCAGGCTCTGCCCCCAAAAAAATCAGTCTAATACATTCCAGTTTAGAAAACAACCCTAGAAGTATTGCGTTAACAAAGCATGGGCTTGTATGTGTGGGAGTTGTTTGCAAAGCTGAACAATTCACAAAACAAGGAAAAAAGCTCTCTGTGTGTATTTATGCTTACACGCTTCACTGAGTAATGACCTTAATGAACATAATATTCAAAGACAGAATCTCAAACAGACTTTTCCCTCTTCGATCTCAGAAACATCAGATCATAGATAGTATTGCTTCTTTAATTTTTTTCAGTAAAGAAAAAAACCAGAATAAGCAAAAGGTTAATTTGAATGCTAGCAGTTTATAGCTTCGCAATAAATATTTATTCATAAAAAAAGAGAAGACCATTTTAAGATGATTATTGTTTACTTTATTTTATAACAGTTCAAAGAATTGGGTAAGGAACAAACACTGGTAAGAGGAAGAAAATTCTCAAGGATGGACACTTCTTGTTTAGAAATTATCTTACCTGGTTCAAGATCCAGTTGACATAGATACTGTGACGTATTTAAAGTAACAACTACTACTCGTTGCTTAAGAATGTCTTCTTTCTGGGGCATCTGAAAGGTGGAATGTGTGCTTGAAATCAAACAGTACTGATGCACAACTGGGTGGACAGTCTTTACCCAGCGGTTTCTGAAATATACCCTAGAAAAGAAAAAGGGGGCTTATTTTTTATACAGTCTGAACACAGTGACAGCCTAATATTTCAAATGCTAGTATTTTGTTTTCTGGTAAATAAATGTAATCTTCAGGAAGCAAAACATCACAACTATGCAGAATTACATGCTAAAATATGCTAAAATGTCTTGGATTGACCTTCCATTATTTGCTGCAGTGCAGTACTACATACCTGAACAGTTAGCAAGGATTAATTCACATACAGAAATCTGTAAATTCTTCATACATGTAAGTTCTGTGACCCTCACATCAATGTGTATTTCATTTTAAACTATCAGTGAATTCGTTTTAAAAGAAATATTTCCTCAGCTGAAGTATAAATATAGTCCATAGTCTTGGAACCGACAGAGCTGCTGCAGTGGTCTGCACATTTCATCAACTGCAGCCATAGGTTCTTTAAAAAAAAATGTCAAAAGACATTAACAAAATCTTGTACTTCCTTGTACACATACTATATGTCTTCTGAGTTCTAAGAACCAAACAGGAAGTATATTCATCTTTTTATCATGCAGGGCCATAATTATGACACAGTGTATAAAAGAATTAGAAAACAGTGCCAGAAAGGACAGCTAGAGTCTAAAATATCAGGACATTGTCAGCAAAGCACTGGACTTCCAATATCTTTCCATGACACACAAGATAATTTTAATCACCGTATCATGAGATTAATGATGAATTTTTCTTTAAAAGTGATGAAATGTCACAGCCAGTCTAGCTAAATGGGAGAGGAACAGGGAAGACAAAAAGACTATGCCCCAGAAAACAGAGTACAAAAACCTCCACAGAGGTATACAGAAATATACCAAAGCAAACCAGCTGAGGATCGGGATAAAGACGTCTAAGGGCTTCTCTATGGGGTGTTCCTCAAAAATACAACCTCTATCAAGTAAGAATTGTGAATCTAAAGTGGAACCTTTAAACTATAGGAAACTATTGTACAGATACTAATATTTAGAATTGAAGTTATTTTAATTTATTTCCAAAGCAAATTAAGATGAAATGATTTAAACTGATTTCAGTTCTAAAAATGGGATTTAACACTGCTTGGTTTGTTTATTCATTATTGACTTTCTCCTGCACCCATATCACAAATCCCAAATCATTAACAAAGTATCTGGAAAAGTGTAATTATGCACCTAAGTGCAAAACATGATTGTACTGGCTGGACTTTGGATATCGCATGTCCACCCATATTTGTAAGTTACAGCCCAGTTCCATATAATATGAGAGAAACAATTATTAGGATTATAATAAATTTAGTTTGAGGAAATACAATGTCCATTTTGGACAATAAGCACAAAATGAAATGCAAAGAGGTGCAGAGGCACTGCAGTATTCTGAATGGCTTTTTGATTTGACAACACAACCGACAAAAACTGACACTTCGTGACGAAAAGTAACTCCAGTTAACACTGGGTTCAGTGGAGGAGCAAACCTCCTCCTGAGTCATCCTCAGAACAAGAACCTTCTAATGTTACCCAATACACTTCTTTCTTATCAACCATCGAACTGATAAGCTTTATTTGATAAACTGTTGTTACATCAGCGTAACAAGATGAGTCATGGCCTAATAGCTAGAAGGTGGTAGTAGGAGCAAGATAATCCCTGTTCTATTTATCCCAGCCATTCAGTCAGCTTTCATATGATTCCGTTTCTCAATCTTAACTGAAGGTAATACTTACCTACCATCTCACAGGAGTACTGTGAGGATTAATGAGTTTATTATGAGTTTATGTTTGTAAAGCACTTTGAGATTCTTGGATGAAAGGTGCTATTGAAATGCAAAACATTACAGTTATTAGACGTTATTATACCATGCACTGTCTTTTATTACAAAAATTCAACTACGTGTGACACAGATTGGCTGACAGCATTTCAAACTGCATTGCTGCTTACCTATTAATTTCTGTTATTTTGATGTGAGATCAAAAAGGTATCCCAGAGCTATTATTCACCACTGGCATAAAAAACACCTGACAGACGTGACTACTTCGAAAATGTTGTGATATAAGTAAGCCACACTGAACAAGGGATTTCTTTCTCAGGTGTAATTTAGGCTAAGAAAAACTCCCGTAACTTCATTATTAGGTTTTTTTTGGTTCTTAGAGAAACCCCTTACAAAAATGGGTTTTATCAGCTTAACACAAATTATAACATTTCACCCTGCAACATACCCTTAAATTCTGATTAAACAAGTGACTAACCTTCTAATCTTAATACCTGCATAAGCAAAGTACCTGAATGTCAGCAGAGTTGGGCAGTTACTAATCAAAACATTCATTAGTACCTGCAACACATTCTATTAGTGTGCAGCTGTAAGTACAAAGATGAGCGAAAACTGCAGCTACAAAACCAAAACCCAGCCACAGCTCATGTGAGAGTATGTTTTCTCACATCATGTGCCTCACACCAAGACTTTAATTCTGGAGAAATTAAAACCTTGAAGGCTAAGGTTTACCCAAATCACAGGCAGTGAAATTACTAGCAAATACATAGAGAACCACATTGAAATGGAAATCCCAGAACATTATAGATTAGGGACTCAATCTTCTGCAAACAAAAGCACTGAATACATCCACTGTACTTACTAACGCTTGGTTAACATGCACAGAATCTGCATTTCATGTGGAAATTCATAGCACCTTCATTTCCAAATATGGCATCTGGATATCTACAACAAGAATCTTCATTCTGTGGACCTCTAGCCAATGAGCCAAAGAATGGAACAAATTGTCAGCTAACCCGTCCATGTTTCCATCAACTTTCCAGCCATTATGTCAAAAAAGAAATTTGCTCAAATATTTCTATTAAATGTTAGTCAAATTGAGTATTTCCTAATCTTTCATGTTTTGCTTCCACTGATTAAGTTCCATCAAAGTATCAATTTGTACAATAGACTCTTTGCAAAAGTAGTGAATTTATATCAGTAATTAAGATTCACAATCATTTCCTTGTTCATGTTTCAGGCTGTGTTTGCTCCTAAATCACTTAAAAGATACTTCTAAAAGTTAATAAAGAGGGAGCCTAGGGTCAGAACCTAGAGGAAGGCTGGAGTTTCATTTGCACTCCTGTCCTACAAAAGCAACTTCTACTTCTCATGACTCCTTACAACAGAGTGAATGGGGACTAAATTTAAGTTCTTCAAAACTTCTTTTCCCTATTCTGAACTGGAAAACACTAATTCCTCCCAGTTCTTGATAAAAAGGTCAGAATTCTCCCTTCAGGCTGTGTGCCAAAGAACACTTCTTGGATAAACTCCAACCCCAGTTCCTCAGATTTTGTGCAGTTATTTCTCACCTGAAATCCCTCAAGCAAAAAGAACACAGAAGCCTAGAGGAAAAAGAATTTGGTGGTCTAATTTCATGCCTCTGTTAAAAGACCATTAAAAGAAAAAAAAAAAAAAATCTAAGTAGTCCCAAGAAGCCTAAAGAAAACTTTAAAAGCACTTGATTTCCCTCTTCCATTTCTTTTGATCCACCTCCAAAAGACAGGCTTATTCTCATGAACAAGTATATTCCTTGGGATGCAGAAAATGTGTGAAGAACCTGTCGTATTACCTGAAAGTTAACTTTTTTAATCAATCTTCCTCTGAGTATAGCATAAGATAGAAGTTAGAGTTTCAAGAAAAAAAAAGTAATTGCCTAAAGAGGCATTTATTTTACAAACTAACATTTGCTAAGAGAAATACCATTTTCAGTACAAGAACTTTACTCCAGGCAATTTGGAAAAAAGGGCAACTGTCCTTTAAAACCTGTTGGGTTTGTGTTTGGCTTTTTTTTTTTTTTTTAAATTCGAACTCTGGTTTGCTCCAACTGATTAATTTTTATAGTCTGGGTATCTCCTGAAGCTAGGAGCCACATACTAAAGCCACCTGGTTTCAGGCTACATGCAGTACTTACACATGTACGTTATGATCAAAGTATCTAAAAAATGAACTGGAGAGGTTTCAGCTGAGGTATTTTAAACAGAATCAACTTATTTTCTGATATTGCTGAACTGATAGTTAGCAATAATATGTTTACGAATAAATAAAAATACTAAAAATGCAGATAAAAGCAGTATCAACCTCTTTCCTTTTCCCCTAGTATTACATACAGAACCAGTGTATGGATACAACTAAATTTGAAAATATGCAAGTAAAATAATAGTAATAAACAGTAGATAACTCAACCAGTGTATGCCCAGAAACATACAGAGAAACTGCTGCTATCTGTTTCCTAGGTCTTGACTGGAGTTTTAGGAGGCGGTGATAATCTGAAGTTACCGTGCCTACACCTCAGCAGCCTACCTCCGGAAGACTCTAGCAGTTGATGGAGAGAGACAAGCATATCCACAGAGTAAAAGGGTATACACAAATTGGGAGCCAATTACTACCTCTTACAGCTTGACTCACCATCTAAAGGTGCCTGCTTCTGCATACTTAAAATCAGGTGTCTAAGCACCAAACAGAAGCACTTAATCAAAGGCTCTTTCCTCCTAACTGTAGGTTAGGGTTGGTTTGTTTTCTTCTTTCAGAAACACTTCTGCAATAATTTACCTAAGTATAACAAAATTGTTGCAGTGTCAAGTTTCTTCAGTAGAAGTCAAGTTTTGCAGTGTGCCCCTAATACCGTTCAATCATCTAATCAAACCCAGCGGCATTTTTTTTTTTCTGGATACAAATTTGTTTATGGGCAGCAGGACTATGAGAATTTGGCCTTCAGGTTTCATTGGTATTTTACTTAGGTGCATAACTTAGACTCAACATAAATTCTCAGTGTTCATTCTGACTTTGCATTTTACAAAGGGCACAGAAAGTTATGCTGCTAGGAAAAAATATGAATTTATAACATGATATTTAAACAAAAAACCTCAACTCTAGGCTTCAAACTTTTATGTCACATCATTGACAGGATAATTTATTTAGTGTACATCTTACCCACAGAAATATTTACACAGTTCTCAGTACTCAGTCAATGTTAAATAATTCAGCTTTCCTTCTTTAAAAACAACATAAATATTATGGCGCTCCCCACTAAGCTCATTTTTAGCAAGGATACTATTCAGCCAACTCATCACTTGTACAGTAAATAAGGAAAAAAATCTAAAGCAAACTGTTCAGCCATTCAGAAAAACATTAAACTCTGTAAGTAGCACATCCAGCTTTGATAATTAACTGCTTCCACACCACTTGATGTTTTTTTAAAAATATTTCAAGAGGCTCAGAGCACCCTGTTTCTTTTAATTTGAAAATATAACTTGACAACAGTTAATAAGAAAGATAAGAGATACATGGTTAATTTTTTGCTAGGAGACTCACATAGCTCTAGCTTTCAATTCAGCTAAATTGACCCTTTAACTCCCACCAGTTCAGGTCGACATGCAGTTAGCTTTCAAATAACATATGCTGCTCAATTATATATAATATTTTTTATTTGAAAGCATACATACTTGTGGATCCATAAATATATATACACAATTCCAGAGGTGCCTCCATTTTCTAAAACTTTAACTTTTTATAGTCATATCATGACTATTTCAACAATATCATACAATCTACAGCAGCATTTTCTGAAGGCTTTATAACAAATACTATGACAATTATACTTAAATTCAAACATTCAGTGACTTTTAAACTATGTGCTGTAATTTTCTTGGCAAACATGGATATATATTTTAACCATAAGAAAAATACCACTTCTGTTTATGAGTGTTTTTCATAACTATTTCTGAGACTGGACTACACAGTTGAATAGAGTACATAAAAGAAGGTAGCAAAAGCCTGGCAACCACAACAAAACTGTACTTAACTCCTTGTTCTGTTAAATCACACTTCAATATTCCCGAAAGTGTCAATTACACACATTTTTTCTCCACCACAAAATTAAGACACCATAATGCTTTTTATCACAAAGTGCTTTACAAATCACCTTATGACAATCTATGTTAAAATACAACCAGATCAAAGGTAACTTTTCAAAAACAAGCTGCCTTCTTTTCCTTGGCCAGATCCTCAGTGTCTGTAAAATGTCACATGGCAACTAAAGCCAGCAAACTCAAGAGAATTTACACCTGTTGTAAATCTAGCCCTTTCACATAACTTCACCGGCTTTACTGACATTCCATAAAAATGTAAGTCCAAGATGGCTTTCCATAGCTAACAAGTAAACATACAGAGTCATTTTCTTAGTAATAAACTCACACATTGGTAGTCAGAAAATGATGCTCATAATTTCTAATATATATACACTAAGCTAGCAGTATATCAGTATATATTGTGATTACTGTGCAAAATATTCCCACGAGCTAAGTTTCTGCCCATAAATAAATCCTCCTTAACTATTTCTATGTAAGTTTACCCTCTTTGCTCTTAAAAGTTCCCACCTCTTCTTCATTTTTTTTCCTTAACTAATTTTCCCCAAATACCCACAATAAGTACGTTTAACCATATATACAATGACTTCAAACTGACTTATCAGAAGAGGCCAAACTACTTTCACATGGTTCTCTAAATACGTAGCTCCTATGACACCAAAATTTTTCTTCAAAAAGCCAAATGGGTAGCCCCAGTTTCCAAATTATCGTTGTAAGTGTAAGTCAAAATTTTCTGGAAGTAAAATACAATTAAAGTTCATTTTATTTTATCATAGTAGCTTTTAGAAGAGCATATCAAAAGTTTGCTCATTAGGAAAGACACATTTATCAATAGAATAATAAAAGCTTAAAAAAGGATGTCTTTATTTTTATTTAACAAATAACCCAAAATTACATTGACAATGTTTCATGTTCCTTTTAGTTTATGTTTTTAAAAGCACTGCTGGTAATGCCAATATGCTTTTATGTTTTAAAAGTTCTTTAACCTTTTTTATAGACACCTTTTCTTAAGAATAGTATTTTATAGATACATAATAAGCCTTAAAAAAATACCTGAGAGGTCTTGCCTGGGGATTGCCTGCTTCTACATATGGATGTAAATAATCCTTTATGTAGAGATCAGCAGCACTATTAGAATGGGTGCAAATGAGAATCCTGCTGGAATAAATGGTGCAAATAAAAAAGCAATGAAGAAACAGAAAACAATTCAAAGCAGTAGAATACAAAAAAAAAGAAACAGTGGCCATCTCATCTTCCTGCACATTTATCTTAATGAAATAGTCACTAACCTACCATAGTTCGCATGATTCAGCCCTTTACCTCCAATTCTTCAGTTATGAAAAGATTTAAAGTTCAAACAGTTTTTCAGTAATTATTGTGTGATTATTAATCTAGACTTTAAGTAAGGAACAGCTTTTATTATCTAGCATACTGCAAAACTTTCCATGTCAAGTAAATCACAGTCATTCTACATATTGTCAATTTTAATTAGTTTTGTTCTAAATGGAAAATACAGGCTAAGACTATAAAATTACTTTATCATTCAAAACAGTGACGGATGGCTTGGGGTTTGTTTGGTTTTAAGCTGGATGGAAATTCTCTATTTCTACCTTTCACTTGAATTTAAGTAAAAAATTACATCTCTGCTAATCAAGTATCGCTCTATATTTAGTGCTCCATCTCACCTAGTATCCTGTTGTTGGAGTATGTGCTTGACTGCCTGAGCCAGAGTGAACGTTTTTCCTGTCCCATAGGGACCGATGATAAGAACAGGAGGCAGTTGTATTGAAAGTGGAGTAGTGATAGCCAGAACAGCCTCTTTCTGCTTAGCATTTAGTCGTGGGTCCAACTGCTCATCCCATTGTCTGCACAAAAGGAGGCAACAGAGTTTAAAAACAGAAGCTATGATAATCCACTGTCAGTCAGAAATAAGGTAAGATTTCAAAAGCTTTAAAAGAAACTAAAGAGCCTATATGCTACTGCATTGACTGTGACATTCTGAGGCACCCTGAAACAAAACAACAAATCCAGGAAAACCATCACATGCTTTAATCACAAAAAATTCATAGTATTTGCAATAAATCAGCTTTCGGGGGTGTTTTTTTGTTTGGTTGGGTTTTTTGTTTTCTTTTTTGTTTGTTTGTTTGGGGTTTTTTTGTTTGGTTGGGGTTTTTTGTTTCTTTCCCCAAAAGCTTACATTATCTCACCTAACAAGAATCAACCTGCATAGTACACATTTTAGAAAAAGTATATGCTGCACCATCACCTGATCACAAAAGCAAGTAGACATACGATGATTTTCTACTATTACTATGCAAAATGTAACATTAGTTATGTTTCTGCCCTGTAGTATTTACGTTGTCATCTTTAAAAGTCAACAGTTATACTAGGGCTTGGTAAAAGTTACCTGCAATGAAATTAAAAAACTATTAAGAAACTAATGGCTACCAATTAACTAAAAACTTCTCTTTTTTATTTTTCTTTTTTTTATAAAATCATTAATACACATACCTCTAATGGGAAAGCAGTCTAAAAAAAGGATTTCTGCTGTAACCAGCTACTGATACCAGCATTAAGAGGAAGATGCTTTCAGAAAACTCCAATGACCAGAAGAGGTTAAAGATTTGTAGTCACAGTTTTTAATATTTCCACTGACAGATTTAAAAGTAGACATGCATAGTAAAAAACACCTGTCACTGCTGCACATATGGCCATACTTTAGTAACATGATCTGCTGTGGTACAAGCACTATGCTTCCTACAGACTGGGAAAGTTTCTATCCAGTAGTAGTTAGCAACAGGGAGTAAAATCAAGAAGCAATTGACTGAATTCCTAACTTTCAAGACATCTATGAACAACAAGCTGGCAGGAGTCTCTCAGAAATACTGGAAAGTAATAGGAATATAAAACAAAAATAGAAGAAAAACAGAGCGAAAGGCAGTTTTGAGTCAGTCAGCAGTACTGATTCTCAAGGTAGGGCAAACCAAGCCACCAGATGGAAAAAAACATGCTTATTACACTGACTTAAAACTGAACTACAACCACTACATATACCATTTATGTATATTAAAAAAATATAAAACATTATACAAATTATATCAACTACAACCAATATGTAAATTTCTGTAAATATAAATTTCCATAAATATACATTTCCTGACATAAAACAGAGAAGATAAAGTTCTAGCTTACTTGACTTACCTTCTTTTTATTGAAATCACTGCTTACTTCCAAACTAATCTTAAGCACTACTTCCTTGTAAGGTTCACTCAAAACTTAATTCAGCGAACAGACTGTCACTGACCTCCATTAGCTTTGTAGTATAACTCTATGCAAAACCTATTCCCTTCTTTCTGCCCGTACTGTCAAAGCTTTGATGCATGCTGCAATCATCCTCACCCGGAACACTGCTCCCACCTCTTTATCATGTCTGCTATTCCTACATCTCCAAAGACAAACTCAAATTTTTCTAGTAATTTTTGTCTTGCATTATCTCGCTGTCTGAGGTTTCTGGCCAGATCACTTTCCTTTTAATCCCTGAGCTATCTTCTGATTTGTACTGCATCACAATCACACTCTTAGTTCTCACTGTCAAGACACCCCACGAGTCCTTGCATGCTGTACTGGCTATCAGTTCCACATACCTCTCATTTCCCTGGTTTCTAAGTACAGAAACCTCATGCCTCTCTTATCCTTCCCTATGCAGTAAGAATACTGACCGTATTCCCTGAGCAACACAGCCTCACATTTCTCTTTTCTAAGTATCCTCTTTGAGATAAACTATTTTCACTGTGTCAGCTTTAAGTTTCCTTAAAAGTATTTATATAACATAGGGGTTTATAATTTAATAAAGGAAACTAAGATACATATAAAAAGAATCGAAGGACTGCTGGCAAGTGCAATGCTGGTCCTTCCAAGACTCATTCCCATACCTTTCTTAGTCATCCCCCTCAGCGGTATGTCCAAATTTGGGCTTATTGCATCGAACTCAAAAAGTACTAATTGACAGGATGACAGGACAACGGGTAATGCTTTCAAACTAAAGGAAGGCAGATTCAAACTAGATATAAGCAAGAAATTTTTCACAATGAGGGTGGTGAAACACTGGCACAGGTTGCCCAGAGAGGTGGCAGATGCCCCACCCTCAGAAACATTCAAGGACAGGCTGAGCAGGGCTCTAAGCAACCTGATCCGGTTGAAGATGTCTTTGCTCATAGCAGGGGGGTTGGATTAGATGACCTTTAAAGGTCCCTTCCAACCCAAACCATTCTATAATTCTATGATTGCTCCTTGCGCATAGGAGTCTGCATGCTCAAGATTCTGCACAACAAATTCCTAACTGGCGTTTACATTCCTCTCAAGTATCATGCATATTTTCAGTAAGAACAGCAGAACAGCAAATAAAAATAGATTTCTACACCTACAGTACAAATGCAATGCCTATAAAACCACAGCTCAACCAGAGGGAAAACCAATCAACAGATTCTAGTCCTCAGAGGATCACTTTTCTTGTTTTATTTAGAACAGTTTCACTCCCTTCTCTGAACCATCCTCACCATTAATGAAGAGCAAGGCATGTTTCTTGTTCTAGGGCAGATTTCAGCCATCTGTTATGAGAAATTCAGTACTGCATTACCATACAATCTTTGATATTAAAGTGTGCGTATTCTTGTACCTGTTGGGACTCCAGGGTATGGTGGGAGTCATGCTGACATCTGGAAACAAAATACTGTTGTCCTTAATCCTGTCCAAGGCATAATGCATTTCACAGAGGGGTAAGCGATTTAACTGAAACTGAAGTTCAACCTGCAGCACAAAATGAATAAATAAATGAAGAGGTGAACCAAAAGTGATTAATTTAGAAAACACTTGTTAGACTTTGTATATGATACATTTTTATCTTCCTGCAAATTACTGACTCTCAGAAGAAAACAGCAAACATCATTCAATAAAAAGATTTGCAACAAAATTAACTCACTCTTTTTGTAATTGTTGTTTTGAAGCAAAGATAATATAGCATTTTCTCTAATGTAATTCTGTTGTTTGACTTCTAAGATCAGATTCCACTGTACTTTCAGAAAAAAAATTAAAGGCAAAACATTCTTGCAATTATTTTTTGAATACAAAAAATACTCCTGGAAAATACTATTATCCAAAACCACTGTTTTTACAAATACAAGTTTCCATCCCTTACTGTAAGAACAACCTTGAAAAAGTGATAGACCAGAAATTTTTACAGATCAACAGATGACATAACTCAGATGTGTGACCAGCAGAGATAAACACCAAATATTATTTATTTCTAGTCAAACATTCTGGAATAATATAACTTGTCATTTATGTTCAATTATTAGGACTCCCGAAAAGCTAATTTCTAACAATTAGTTGCTTATCAATACATTCATTTTTTTGTTCTCTCAATTACTTACATTTTAATGCTAGTAAATAAAAGATAATGCCAACAAAATTCTGGTACAAAGTCAGAAACAACATGCAGAGCATGTTAACATCCCTGATTAGATTCAGAACTGAACAACTGATAATGAAATTAGTTTATACATCCATATACTAAAAGAGCAAAGAGAAAAATACATTCTAAGTTTGAACATGGGATAAAAGCTTCCTTTTAATCCTGGGCAATTCATAAAAACAGTTCACTCAGATTATTATTCACACATATTTAAATTTGCAATTCTTAATCTCTCCAAAAACAAATGAATCTGATCAGAGCAGTATGCCAAAGAACTACATGTTAACAACTAACACAGAAGCCTTTATACAAAATTTGACACAGATTCGCACTAATATAGAAGAGCATAAAAGCACCCAAAGCTGCTGAAGAACTTCAAATGACTGACACACATTTTTAGATTTTTTTTCCAAAGCATTGCTATCTATCACTAAATATTTATGGCATTACTGTGCTACAACTCTAATGATTAAATAAGAGTTGTGATTAAATAAGAGTAAATAAGTACCTTTCTGAGATTTACAATGAACTGTGAGCACACTTACAATCAGCCAGCCAAATTACTGCAACCTACCTGGAAAAGTACCCCTCATTTACCTGGAAAGCATACCAGTAATACTTGAAATTTCTAGGGTCATCTTTACAGACAGCTTTCACAACCACCTTACAGAAGCTGGTTCTGTATTATCAACTAACAGACGAGAAAAACAGAAACCGAATAAAGATGAGCTGAAGCTGGTACATTAGCATCATCACACCACTGAAGAGACAAGACAAAGCTGCGGTCGAGCACTCCATGTCACTGCAGAGAAATGCCACAGAGGCGACACAGTCATTCTAAATGTACCCTCATGCCCAAAGCAAAAATCTCGTCTCAGATCTATTAATTTTCTCCTCCAGCACTCACTGATTCTCTATTACTCAGTCTGTTATTACTTAATCACACTTTAATCTCATGATAATTATCGCTACCAACCAGAACATTCAACAAACACAAAGCAATACT
This sequence comes from Cariama cristata, assembly GCF_000690535.1. NCBI lineage: Eukaryota > Metazoa > Chordata > Aves > Cariamiformes > Cariamidae > Cariama > Cariama cristata. The sequence goes on along the minus strand of NW_009602356.1, from coordinate 3,008 downwards.
AGAATATACTTTTGCAATTATCTTTTCTGACAACTTATATAAAGACTTTAAAAAGTCCTTGTCAGCTAAAATAAGTTTTCCTTATATACTACAAACAAAAACCAATTTGTTGTACTAAAAATCCTCGTGGTTATCAAAATAAGACAGCAAACTTGGGGAAAAAAAGAAAAAGGAAAAACTAAAAAAAGAGAAAAGCAGGCAATCACTTCTCTAAACACAACAGGCCTCATTGAAAGCCACATAAACTTCTCTCATGAACCTTCTCCTATGGAGGAGAATTCCTCCTATGGAGGAATAATTTAGCCTTCTACATTTAACTACTTGTTGGACCTGACGCTCCTTTATCTGCTCAAAAAGTCACTTCCTACCATAGGGATCATACCCGTAAAAACCCTCTCGTGCACCAGTAATGTTGACTACTTGAAGATCATCTTCAAAAGGATTTGCAAAACACAGCTCTTCGTATTTTCTTTTTTCTAGCACATTTAAATATTGCACTGTTCATATTACTATGTAGAACGTAAAATCAACATTAGCTTTGCTGTAAATAAACAATGTTTGCTTGTATCAGTGCAGAATGTAGCCATTAACTTTCAGTCTCTGGCAGATACGAAGACATTAAATATTCATCCTGACTATCACATTTTACAGCAAGATGTATAACCGTAACTCTGAAGAAAAGGGCAGTAACAAATCTGTACAACATTAAGCATGGAGTTCACTAAAGTGATTGTAACTGCTAGGAAAACTTTTTTTAAATACACATGAACATTTGAGAAATTTTTTTCCCTGCTGTTCCACCATGTGGTTTATGCCTATCCACTACCTTAGCAAATACTCCAATCATCAAAGCAGCGTGGTTTAGAACTCATCAAGAATGACAGTGCCAGCTCATCCTGCCCAAGGGGGACCTTGAGCTCCCTTCCAAAGCTCTGTCCTACCCATCTCTACCCAGTGCCCATGTGTCCGCCCAACAACGTCCCACAGATGTTTGAAAGACTTCCACACAAACGGCAATGGTCCCAACCTCACAGTTTGAGCTATACAGGACAAATATCTTTCCTCAGACAGATCCAAGGCTAACAAAAGATCACCTGATAACAATAATTTAAATGCAGAAAAACTGGGATGCTCATCTAAGCCACACTTTATTAACGCCTCCAAGCAAGGTGCCTAGCATTAAATACCTCTTATTATCTACCTGCATTCACCACTTTCTTTAACAGCTTGTGATTTGTTTTGTTTTGAATCCAGTTTGGATTGAATCAAGTAGTTATATTTGCTGTTGCAGAGTACTGAATGAGGCCATCTGTGACGGAGGGGCATGTAACCTGCTTTAATATATATTCCACAATAAGAAAACAGTGGGAAAGGAAGTTAATCCATTGCCAGTTTCACAGAAGAGGACAAAGAACAGAGTTACCACTCCAAAAATAAAACAGTCGCATGTTAGTTTGGTCACCAAAAAGAGGAGCTAGCCAAGGGGGTTTAAAGCACCAGTTCATTCCACGCCACCTTCATGAACAGTGTACTTGACAAGAGCAGAATTGTGTATTTATTATAGGTAAGCCAGTACAACAGGCAAACAAGTGATCAGGATGTTTCTGAGTTGAATTATTAGAAGAGGAAAGGAAGCAAACCACTTAACTTATCCAAAACTTACAGAAATAAAAGTCATTTTGTTAATGTTTTAGAAACACATTGGGAATACTAACTGTACTGAAGACAAGAAGAAAATTTCTAGCGTCTTTAATAAAAATGCTATATATCCAAATTATAATATCCTCAGTTCTAACCTGAGGATGTCTTTCCAAATTTTCAGTTAATACGTAATCAGAAAAAACTTCCTCATAATTAGAATTCATTAAAATACAGGTAACACTTTAAGGATCTGACCACCAGTTCACTGATATATGTATGAAGTACTAAATGATTTTACAAATAACTTTAGGACCCAATTTTTAATGCACAATAGATTTGCTGCCTCAGGCTAAGTTTTATAAGACACTCAAAGAAAAATAAACCAGTTACTGAAGCCCCAGCTCATTTTGCATTCCAGTGGAGTTTCTGATAGAATCAATTAGTAAGTTTAATTATTGTTTTAAGAAAACAAACGCAAAGCCAAGAGCCCAGAACAATGTAAGTCTTCCAGACCAATTATCCATGTTAAATTAAGACATTAGGATTCTTGCATATGTTTCCCCCAAACAAAATGAATGGGAGGAGATAGTCATTTAGTGAAAATGCATTGATTTCAAGCAATTCCAGTGACCTTAATCTGAGGTTATTTGTTTGGTAACAAAATCAATCACGAGGTCTAGAGCATACATACACTGGGGATGGGTGAGGAGTTTAGGTATTTAACTTCACTAGAGCTTTGTCTTCCCTTACATGCATCTACATCTAATGCACTATCTTGTTTGCAAGCTATACAATAGGTTGGTTGGTTTGGTTGGTTTTTAAAAAAGTATCCTCACCCATTTCATGTTAACTGCAAAGTAAACAAAAGTCTGATCTTACTGCCAACACAATTTTCTCTCGCAAAAGTATTATAACTCCTCATTTTGTGACTGAATGTCTCCAAGACAGGTAAATACCTGTCTCAGATACAAGTGTCAGCAGAGTGAGAGCCATGGAAGCAAGTATTATCATTCTGAAACACAGGATATATATAATAGAAGTATTTATTCACCTTCCTCATGCCTCCATCTACCAACCCTCATCATCATCATCAAGGAAACACTGTAAGTTGAAGACTTCTCCACTAAGGACAACACTCCTTTTCTTCTGATATGGGCACGCAGAAAGCAGCACAATGCCCATTCATAACCTCAACAGACCTTATTAAAAATTAATCTCACCTCAGGCCTGGGAACAAATAGTGGAATCCACAATGACACAAACAAAAAGAATGAGAAGATACAAAATAAAAAGTCCAAGATGCAAGTTATCAAAGACTTGAGTTCCAGCTGGCTATGGCAAGAGCAGCAGAGAAATTTTATTTTTTT
>NW_009602355.1:9106-15517 GCF_000690535.1 Cariama cristata | reverse complement strand
GGTCGGTCGCCCTAATGCCGTGGAGTTTCCCTTTCTGGAGCTTCGGGTGGGCTTTGGCTGCAGTAGGAAATTTGCAAAAAATGCCAAGTGCCAACAAAGAGTTAGAATACATTTCAGGGGAAAAAAAAAAAAAGAATTAACTGATCTATCATTTTAATAAAAATAGTTACTAAAAATTTAATCTCGTATTTTACAGAAGTACCAATACTGATAGTACAGTACCCTTTGCATTACCCAGATGGAAACAATTGCAGTGAATTTCACCCATCCCCACACCTGACAGGTTTTGGCTGCCCACGCTTCTCCACGCATACAAAGATAACACAATCATACATCCACTGTAGCGAAATTTTAACGCACATAGTGCCACGTGCATACACTTTCAGAAGAGAAGGGACTGTAAAATAAAAATGGGACTGTATCTTGCTCCATCAAGCATGGACCTTAATACAAATAAAATAGCTGTCATATAATGGCATCCACAATATCCTCACAACAAAATATCAATACTAAATCCTCGCTACTAAAATCCAAACATTTTCAAGTGGAAAGCCAAGGCTCTCTGGAGTCCCAGTACAACACCTAGGACACCAGCCTCCCGTGTTTCTGCAGTGCTTCCGAGCTGAAGGTCCTCGGCATTTCTGGAAGTCAAACTACCAGTTAAAATTTCTTTGGTATTCTGTCCTTCATTTGTTTAATTTTTTAAATAGCTTTTACAGCATTAGAGCAGTACTAATGGAGACAGAGGTTACAGACAGATGCACGTCAGCCCTGCCAGAGGCTTGCCTCCCTTTCTGTTAGCACTGGTACAGACAGCCACAGACGGGAGGGTGCAGTGTTTATGGTGTAGGTACAAAAAAGGAAATAAAAGGTGGGAGAGTGAGTTGTGCGCAGAGGCAGGGTTTGTCTCTCCCAGCATTAGCCGCGCCGACAGGGTGGCAGGGCTGGAGAGCAGCACCCTGAATGCAGATGGGATTCCTCTGTAGGGTAAGACAGCATAAATGGGGTTAATTTATCTGGGGGATTGCCTGCCACCCTGGTATGCCTCCTCTGAATGGGTTCTGAAAGAAAACAAAGAAAACACATTCAAATCTAACCTAAAAGATTGATAAAATACAGGTTTCAGGTCAGGGGAGGGTGGTGAGAAGCAGCAGCAGTATAAAAGGGAGGGCCCAAAGCTGGCTCAGATGATTTGGCACAAAGAGGACTTTTCTCCAACACGCAGAAAACCAAAACTTATCATCCACCCCATCATTTGCCCCAACATTTCGGGGGAGATAAAATAAAATTCTGGGACGTCAGCCAAACCACCAGCTGCAACTTCGGATGTCTCCTGTTTCCACATACATACTGCGACCGTTGCTTCAGGTCTTGACAAATACGCTATCGCTTTTAACAAAACCTCTCAAGAAATCACAGAAGCCCCACGCTAACTTTGGCCCTTCAACACTTTTTCAGAGGACCGGAGCTAACAAAGCGTACCCCTCTGTGTCCCTGGGGTGACCGAGAGCACTGACGGATCTTCTGCCCAGAGCCGGAGCCACCAAAGGGGCCTCTGGCCCGGGACAACGTGAGCTGAGACTGTCACCTTCCCTGGTCCCGACGTTGATACAGGGCACACGGTCTCCCTTCTCCAGCCTAAGAACCAAGGTGAATCATGAAAAAGTAAGAGAAAAGCTCAGGAGTCCGGTTTATTTAAACAAGTCCCGCACTTCTGAGCAGGTTACACCGCGGTGACCTGCTACGGAGGGTGCAGTGGCTGGGATCTGAAGTGTTGGCAGTTGGTGCAAAGGGTCCCGACGCACACAGACTGAGTTATATAGAGAGTTTAGCTTTTATTGACCACTTTTGTTTGTGAAATGTCTTTTTATTTTTTTTGCCAAATGAAACATATAAAGCTGGAGATGTAAGATGGGATGAGAAACAAACAGAAAGCAGGGAAGAAGGAAAAAAATGAAGAGTAAAGCCAGCGAGGCACAGACCAAGGGAAAAGCGTGGAAAATGGAATAGCTCAAAAAGTAAGAAATTGAATGTCAAATTAGCTATTTCCCTGTACTCAGCCAGCCTACATCAGTTTTTCACACACATTTGAGACCGTCAGAAGCCAAAGAAAGAAAAAAATAAAAGCAGATTTTCTTGGAAAACAAATTACAAACTGAACAAACTACTAAAACCACCTTGTCTTGGGAATTTGGCTTAAACACCAGATTGACTCAAAGATAACTAATTTGATTAAGTAGAACAAGTTATCTAAATCCGTATTTAGGGAAAACACCGCCAGCGATTCAGCACTGTTTTGCAAAAGGCCTTCAATGTTCAACGGTTTCAGCGAGAGCAATACCTACAGACACATGGCACTTCTCAGGGCATGACGGACACGTTTGTTGGGCAGGCACCAGGGCAAGACAACAAATTAAACTTACGGGAAAGTAAGAAGAAAATTTGCCAGGATGGTGAGGACTCGGCTCTGATCAGAACTTGCCTGGTCTCTGCCAGCTGACTTGGGTTACAGACCCTAACGGCACTGCCTCTTTCTTGCAGCGTGCAATTACATCTCCAGTTCTTAGGGAGTCCCTTTTTCAACCCCATCGCGACAGTGCTGTGCAAATGTTGAGACTGAACTGTAATTTCAACTCTTGTTTGTAATGAATGGGATTTACTATGGCTAGCATGAATCATTTTGATAACACATACTATTAATTTTATAGAAGTTTTAGTACGTTATAAAAGTTGCGAGATCACTTGAATTCCCCCAGGGCTCTCAGAATTTTGTTACAACTGTATTCCTGGAGCTAAAGTGTAGACAACGGAGCTTACATCTGTATGACATGGGAAGCAATGTAAGCCAAGACATTCAGGGCAAGTTTGCCGCCTTTTTCATTTCTAAAACCCACGTGAAGAACCGCGATCACCTCTGGACTCCAGCACTATCGGCTGTTCCAAGCTGAAGATGCTCGTTTCCTCCCAGGCCGCCAACGAGCTGCCCCCACGCAGCGCAGAGCTGCCCCCACGCAGCGCAGGGCTGCCCCGAGCAGACGCTGGGGCTCAGCTCCTGGGAGCTGGGATGCCTCGCAATGACCTTGGGGGAAAATGCTCAACAGGTATAAATAACACAGGTCTTTAATAACTTCATCTGAGGTACAGAAATTTATCCTGGATGAGGATTTGGCTCTGTACGGAGGGCTGCAAAGCGAGTTAACTGGATTCCACCTTCATAAGGAAGAAACAAGGGGTTGGTAGGAGTGTGCATTACGTGACACCAGCAACCCCTCCTGACTTTATAAGCATTTTTTCTTTCATGTGTATTTTGAACACTGAAAGTAGGCTATGACTGAGCCCTTGTGACTAATTCTGAAGGGTACCGTTAATAAACGGACTTTATTACTAACAACTGCCCTGCTAACCTGTTGTGGGTATGCTAGAGGAGCTCGATGAGCTTTCCCAACCCTTACATGCAGGGCTGCTGCAAACATCAACCAAACACAGGCATCTGACTGTGCGTAAGGGACAAGCCGAGACGCAAACACCTGCCTGACAAATGACTGTTACTCGTGCGGTGCAGCTGCCTGCAGCGTACGGGGAGCCGCTGTCCCGTGGCGTGCAGCCAAAGGGGCTCGTCCATCCCCACGTGGCGATGCTTCGCCTTCTCAGCGGGCGACACCGGGGGCATTTCCCCAAGACCCAGCTCTCCCAGCGCTCATCTCCCGCAGCGTGGGGAAGGCGGGCGAGAAATGTTGTTCGGGCGTGGGATCCACGCCAGGCTGTGTGGGCACGAGCCAGGAGCAGCGGTGGGCAGGGGGGGAAGGAGCTACCATGCTGCCAGTTTGCTTTTCCTCTGACGTGATCGCAACCACCAGCTCAGAGTCAGAGCCCAAATCACCCCTCGCCGCCTCCTGCCCCCATGGGTCGTGCCCCACTGCGGCTGCAAGAGCAGAAGGAGAAGGGGAGCATTTGGAGGTGTCTAAGGAGTAAAGCGAGGGGGCTGTAAGAAATCAGAGGGACAACTGCCAAAACCCATTTCATAAAACCCAAGATGTCCTGAAGATCAATTAGAAGCATCTTCTGCAACTATTTTAATATTGTCATATATGACTATAATGACCATGATGTGGTCATTAACGTATAAATTCAGTCATATATGACAGGCGGTGGTGGCATTTGATGATTGAAAAATGGTAACATCACAAAAAAGAGCAAGTTTGGTGCTTTGAGGTGCTCTGAATTTTGAACAGGATTCCTGACACTTCTATTCCAGCCATCTGTGCTCTCTCTCTAGTTACTGGAGCAACAGAAGGCACGTGCAAGAGCTGCTTCATCCCATCCTAAGACAGGTAGGATATATCCCGTTTTGACAGTGCCCGTTTCTTCTCATCAAGCACAAAGGCAGCCAGAATGGCAAGCTTTAGCTGTCTACAAGTTGCCTTAGAGGCTGCAGGCTCATAGGCAACTGCTTGGCAAGAGGCATCCTGCTGCTTTTCCTCTGTGTTTTTAAATCTACACACCAGCAGAGCACCGACTAGTCCTCCCGTCAGATGCTTATCGGCACTTTACTTCTACTTTAAGTATTTTAACAGATTTTTGGATACTTCCTCCAAACAACAAGCCGTAACGATTTCCTACAAGTGCGCAGCTCCGGTGTGCCGCGATGCTCCGTTGAAGAGCAGCCGCAGCTGATTTAACAGGTAAACAAATCTCAGCCCGGGGAAGATGAGAGGGGCCGACAGGCAGTCCTGCTGGTGCTGATTTATATTCCCTTATCTTTTATCTCCTCCCCTCTCCTCCCCGAGCACACTAGCTCTTCTCCCACGGTCCTTCTCCCAGGGAAATCCGTGTGCTGGCTTTCTGCAATCATGCATTTTCAACTCTCAAGTTCTTTAAGTCTTCTAATTTTAATGTAATACTCCCCTTTTGGTATACTGCAAACCTGCCAGGCTAAAGCACCCACTTGGACTCGTCCCCGCCAGCACCTAAATCAATCCCCGGCTCTGGGAACAGAACGTCTCCAACACCCGAAGGCGCAGACGCACCGTCCCTCCCACCTCAGAGCAGGCCCAGGAGGTCCTTCGGCTCACGCCGCGTGTCCCGCTCCCCGCTCCCGAGCTCCTCCCGGCCCTGAAGCCATCAGCAGGACAATCACCCATCCAGCCTCGGCTTGCCGCCCTCCTGGCAAAGCTCCCGTCCAAAGACACTCTCTTCATTCAGAGCCCTCCAGACCAGAAAGGGTGGCCGTCCCCCAGCGTAAATAGGGCTACCGGGCTTCTCAGGATTAATCTGAGCTAGGGCATATTTTTGAGAAAACAGTCCCGTTTTGATGTACGTTTCTACTGCTGATCAGTCAACCCCAGCACTGTCCTTCACGCGTTCCAGTGCTCAGTTCTCCCTGCTGTCAAAAAAAAAACAAACCTAAAACAAAAACCACCAAGCTAAAAATTGGAAGGACGTTTGTCTGATTTCAACTTTCAGCTACCGGCTCTTATTAAAACACTTGTTTTCAGACACCTGTTCAGTCTTTCAAATTTCTGCTTCTGTATCACAATTAAGATATTTTAATCTTCTGACAAACTGAAATGCGTATTTTCTGAGCCATCAATATTGCGGTGTTACAATGATCTATTCTCTTCACTTCCATCTCAGTGTCATCTATGATACTAAGCTCCATTACTCTGATACATAGTCATTTTTAATTTTTGCACATGGATTTAAGTCTGACCTGCGGTACAAGCTGCTGTTAAACATCTGTAGAAAGGAAAGTATTTTATCAACACATGATATGAATTCTTCCATCTGACTTTCCCCTGAAGACAAAGCAGAAATATTTTTTAACACCTCTGCGTTTTCTGTTACTGACAGTGCTGTGATTTCCATTTCGGACTTACTGCATTGGAAAGAAAACCCTCTTTTACCCTCCCCGTTTTTAACTCAGAGGTCATTTTGCTTCTGTATCAACCCTTTTTCATGCCTGTTTTCTGATCTATATTCAATTCTTCCTTGCCCTATTTCCCTTCTCTTCCCTGCCTTCTTCACTGAACCTCTGCCCTCTGCTCCCGCTATCTTTGTGGGCAAGGTGTTTAGAGAACTCCACGCACCACCGGCTGCGTTTATGTCACCAGAAAGCAATTATCAAGCGATATTTCAGTCTATCTTAAGTGAATCAGAAAAATAATCACATCAAACATGAAAAAAAAAAGCAGAGCTGACACCTCAGACTATCAAACGTCATCCACATATGTTTTTCTGATGTGTCTTAATTATGTGTTATTATTCCAGGATTGCGTAAGGGTATAATTTCCTCTGAAGATGTTCACTACTTATTTTCTATAGCAGCTAAAATCCAAAACATAGTACATATTTCAAATTAAAAGCATGATGGTGAGTTACAGTATCATAAAACCTACTTTTGGATAGCTGGTT
>NW_009602355.1:0-9094 GCF_000690535.1 Cariama cristata | reverse complement strand
GGGAAAATACGGAATGCTGGAAAAGGCTTACAGTGGTTTTCACATTTACGAAGAATTATGCTGCTGGTCACAAGAGAGGTCTCACATTACTGAAAGTACACATATTTGCTGGAAAAAAGGTTTCTAAAAAAAAAAAAGAAAGGAAAAAGCATCAGACATTTGAACATCTGGAAGCATTTTTAGAAACTACCAAAAAAGAGAAAAAAAATCATTTAGAATAATATTTCCCTTTCTGTAGTAAGCATCGTAGTGGTGATATAATACATTCTCAAGAGGCTTAATCACGTCTACTGTTCAATCCTCAAAGGTTATTTCATAAAACAAAAATGAGTGGAGTCAACAGCGTTTCTTCACAAAAAACCTGAAGCCGTCATTCTGAGTTATATTTATTTTTCTATCAACTCCCACCTTTGTCAAATGTCCCAAGAGCTATGAATCTGCGACAACAAGCTACAGTCCACTGTGCTGTAGCAGAAGACAAGGTTTTCTTCCTTTCCTCGTCTATACCCAGTTTCGGTGTTAGGAAGATGTTGTTTGATGCCACTGTGATGAAAATTTGAAAAGACTGTTGTTTACAGAAGGAGCAAATGAAACAGTGAATTAAGGAAGTAATAGCAGCCATGGGCATAAACCAGTGTGACTGCTACATGTATTTTGATAAAGTACCTATGCTCTAGAAACAGCATCACTTGAATTTCTTTCAAATTAAGATCCAGGGGCAACCTCTTAATTTTAAATCCTCTGCTTATTCTGCCAATTACAATGCTTTACTTTCTTTACCGTAGCGCTCCCAGGGCCGTGTCAGCACGAGGATTTCCTTTTGCTAAGTTCTTTTTGTCACAATGAATCTTTCAACATGTGCCAACTCCGAATAAACATTATTTGTAGTTTGCTTCAGCACAAAAACCAGGCAACAAACAGCACAAGGCTCCCTTAGCAACACCCTTGAATTCCCTTTAAAACATACATCCATTCAATGATCTGTGAGGGGTTGTTAAATTTATGTTCATGAGCTACTGTAACCTTCTGAGAGCTTCCCATCATCACAATGTGTTTTTACTCACACCTAAATTTACATTTGTTTAGTTTTTGTGGGTTTTTTTAATCTATGTTACAGCAAACACCACCACCACCACCCCCCCCACCCCGATTTGTTCAGCAAAACCGTTCAGTCTGTCCTCGCAGGGACCAACTGCAGATACAGAATGTCGTCAGTCACACGTACAACACAGAACAACACAGAAGCCTTGTTGCGGTACACGTCTGAAGACATGCCTGCTGTTTTCCTGCTGTTTTTTAATCAAAACATTTCTCATCTAAAAATGTCTAAACCCAGTTTGAATAGGATGGCAGTGCTATTCACACAAGACAAATTCCCACCATGCTAAAACAGAGTGAAAAAATAGAGTAAAATATCAAACGGTACCCGATAGCACAAATTCTGCTAAAAACCAGGGGCCAATCATCCCATCAGCTCTCACTCCTATTTATCCCTTCCCAAACAGTCATTTTTTCTGGTTGAGCTTTTTTATCTTCCTTCCTCACTCACTTCTCTCCCAGCCACCTGCCCTCAGCTCTCAGCCTTGGTTCTCTTCCTTTCTTGCTTCCTTCACTGCATCTCCGCTGTGCAGGACACTTATGACACCTTTTGTAACGACCTACAGATGACCTCTAAAACACATGGCCATTTCTAGAGAAAAATCCATAGCTTTTTTTTTTTTTTAATAGGCACTCAAACACCATTTCATAATCTACTTCAAGACAAAAAGAAAACCCCACTGATATTTGCTTTGTTCATCACCCACTATAAAATGTGCAATCTCAAACTGCTCCAGCCTTTGTTTTGAATGATTTTGTCCCCTCAAAAACCTGCCCTCCTACACTTTGAACAGTTCCCCAACACTCATCCACTCACCATTAAAAGGAAACTCCATGTGAACAAACATGCAGGGACCAGATTCAGGCCGTATCTACGCAGCAACGTTGCCAATGTATCTCCGCAGGAATTGCTCTCTGCAATGGAATCACCAAAATGCCTGCAAATCCATATTCACCAAACCCTGACAGACTTCATCCCTTAAAGTAACGTGGGCAAAACGAAACCATACACAATAAACCAAACACACCCAGCTAACAGATAAGAGGACAAAAGGACCCAGTTAATGGCAGAATACTCCTCAGAAAACAACTGCTGACCCCTGAACACTGAAGCTCAGCGGAAGATCTGCAAAAGATAAGCCTAGGAACTAAAATTCTGACTCTGCTGGATATTAAAAGACCTCCTAATTCAACAGGGAGACCAGTTTTACGGCACCTTGTAAACTCCATTCCTCCTCCCAACCATTTTATGCACCTGAAACAATGAATGGTCCACCTTTTGTATTTAGCTTTGGAGTTTGCTATTCTGTTCCAAACCTGACGCAGACCTGCTCAATGGCTTCATATAACAAAAGATACTACTTCTACTTACAAACATGGCCACACACATAGCCATTGGATCATCGCAGCCACAAAAGCATGGCTACCTTCAATGGTATCCTCCACTAGGAAACATTTGTGGGGTACCTATTTTACACTTTTGTCTCTCTTTTTTTGTGTTGCAAGATTTCTCTTTCCTCCACACTCTAACATTTTCCATCATGTACCTGTATGACTACAGTTTTTACTCTCCCATCTTTTTGTTCCCTATCTCAAATACAGTTCCTAGTTTTCCACTCCATCTTTCTTTCCAATTTCCCTGCTGTTGCAAACACAACTTGCTTTTCCCCAGCGCAGAACTCCTCCAAGGAATAGGGTTAAACAAGTTTAAAGAATATCCACAAGCCTGTGAGAAAGACCCACACAAACAGTTCTGGGTCGTGACACTCGACAGGTATGTCCTAATACTGAATCCAATGTGCGTACCAAAAGACCATTCATACCACTCCACTCACCCTGAAGACGAGTTCAAATCCCATTTAATCAGCTGTTCCAACACAATAAAATTTTCTAACAGTACATGCTAGAGGATTTGTTCTATCAAATTCCATGCTTAAGCTCCTATGCAATGGAAAGACGTCACCTTCATAAATGAAACCAGGTGATCCAATGAAATTTTTTATTACTGTTCCACCAACATGAACAGTCAAACTTTTACAAGTGTTCACCAAGAAGCAAAACCAGTCACAACAATATTTTATCCACACATAGACCTATGCAGTCTTCCATAAAAGAATTCAGTTCTGTTGAACATTTTTATGAGTCCATGATAAACGTTTCGAAGTCCTGGTCTAAGTCTGAAACAAGGGCATCCACAAAATCTTCAACTGAAGGTGATTTCTGAAGCATACCTACAAAACCAAGACAACAGCCTCTTAGCAAGAATACTATGACCTTGAAAGCTTTGTCAATAATAACATCTATTGCTAACTTAACTTTTAATGTCACAATATGACAGAAACGGCTATCATGTTTCTTTGTCAAAAAATAAATGCAGTTATAGTGTATAGGGATTATTTAATTTCTTCAAGCTACTTGTTACACGTTATCACAGAATTGACAGGTTTCAAGATTGTTAACTGATTTTTATCACTACAATCTTGCTTAAGCAGAGAATTATATCCATTTTAAAGCAATGCAACCATAGACTCAGTCATTTCCAAATGACTGGAATAAATCAGTGATTGAGCGGGTATCTAAATCCTTATCTGCTGAGTCTCAGCTCTGACAGAGCCAGAAAAAACAATGTGTTTTCTCCAAGGGTTACACACCTTAAAAGCATTTAATTTAGTATTTAAAGTACAAATACCTCTGAAATTTTTCACAAGGCATGAAACATACCCAAACAAGAGCATCCACAGTGCACTTCAGTTTTAGTTTTGCTTTTTTTGTAGTACCAGGACTTACCTTTTATTGAGAATTTGAATTAGTGCATCTGTTAGCTGTAGCATATGGCTACAGAATAACAGACAGGGAAAGCAGCATAATGAAGAATCATGCTCAAGTACTTTGTCAGGTACTTCTATAAACAGAGCAGCTAAAAATCTCACACCTTCCTCCCCAGAAGCCCAGTTTTTAGAAAGCATGAGAATATATTCTGTAAATTATTTTCAGATGTTTCTTTGTACTTAACATTACATTAATGTTGGTCTTTTCACCGTTATTAACATTTTCAAGATTATATATGGAAATTTACTGCATTACTTGTACCAGGAAAAAAACTAGTACAGCTGCCAAATAATGTAAAATTTAATCTTTGTACTTCTTTGAAGCGATCTGTTCTTTCTGACAACTGCCAATGTAAATATAACCTTGTTCTACCCTTTCTGATCGGCATACCTACTGAACATAACTTTATATTCTTTTACATCCTCAACAATATTTGCTTTCAGTGGAAATTATAATTGCATGCTGCTTAAAAGACCGGAATATTTTACTATAACACAATGATTCAAAACCCACCAGGAAATAGACCAGCTTGAGGTAATTTTGTGTGAGCAACCAAAAAGAATTTTCTTGCTAAGACCTCACAGAATCCCATTTCAATCTGGTTAAAACACATTGCAAGTGTCAACACAAACTGCCATGACCCAGTAGATTGATACTGAGCACCAGAAGGAAAACAAATCTTGTACTATATACAGGTTGACTGAAATGCTGTTAAATCAAGTTTGCATTGAGCTATTTTCAAAATGAAACAGAACAGAATTAGTATTTCCAAATACTTGGTAAACTTGTCATCTACTCTAACGTTAGTAGGATTACTGTGGAGTTACTTCTAGTTCACAATGAAAAATGGCTTGCTATATGCTGGGCTGAGAAACAGATGTGTCCAGATACCAGCTACTCATCTAACCTCCCTGGAGAGCCCCGGCCTCTTGCGGACTCCCTCTCTCAGGTTCCGCAGTGGGCAGGTTGGGGGTCGTGCATATTTGCTCCCTAACAGCCCTGGAAAAATTCCAGTTTAAACTCGGATTATTTTCCTGCAGTTTTCTCAGAAGGGGAGAGAATGCCTTACGAAGGTGAGACAGATGGCAGCCCACTGGAACACCTACTGTCATGCATGACTACCGGAGCTCCATCTTAAACTTGGTTGGAGCACTCCAGTCCCAACAGTGCAATTTGTTTTGCCTTTTTTTGGTCTTCTTTTGTCTCAGACATTTACATCTGAACTAACTGGCTCCATTTCTAGAGACTGAACAGTAGGGAAGACCTTCATGGGTGCCACTCATCTGACCTTTTTCAGAGGTCTACTTTATGATGAGATAAGTTGTGCCTATGAAGAACCTACTTTTTCCTGTATCCCAGAGAGGAAACCTGGACGACTAGCTCAGGTATAAAAATCTCAAATTGGTGGAATTATTCCTTCCTTCTGATTTTTAAGAGGTAGATCTACAAAAGAACCATTTCTCTATAGCCAATATGCCCTTTTCTATCAGATATCAGTATGGAGGGATGATATCTGCATAGACAGTACATAAAGATGGCCATAATAGACACAACCACCCCTCCCCAAGCCCCAAAATACAAAAATCCCCTTTCAATACTGAATTCATAAAAACCAGCCAGGCTGGATGATGTTTAGCCAATTCTTTTGACACACTAAAATATATTCGGCTGTGGACAATTCTTAAAACTATAATTATCAATACGTTACAAAAGAAGAAAAGCTAACAGTATCATGATTAGGGGGAAGAGAAGAGACTGATGCTGGGATTATCTTCAAGAAGATTTAATTTCCCTTTTACATAAAAATGGCAAATCATAACAAAAAGATTCCAATCCTGGCTATTACAAAATGAATAAAAGAAACATAATTAACTACAGCACACTTGGATGTATTTCAGTGCAGCTGAATACAGCCTTACCAAATCTCACCCAAAACTTGTTACAAATTGCATTCATTTAGACTCCACAGGGTTTGTTTTAAATATGTAGGAGAATTCAAAATTGTTCTGTCAACAGTGATGTCAAATGACCTCCTACCCAGTAGTTCCAACTTTTGATAATACAAACAGATTTCAGATTTCTTGCATTAGAGGTCTACTGCATCGCTATTTTCCCATCACTGACATCAAAAGCAGACACTAGCAGAACTTGCTTTTGCAAGGAAAGGATGAAGAGTAACTGAGGTCATTGCTGAAGAACTCCTACTGCAGTAAAATGATCGTGCCCTTATGAAATAACTAACTACAGATTTTAGAGTAGACAACTCCAAAAGAAACAGACACTGACGGTATTTCTGTGTTTTAACCTCTTACTCTACACAGATGTGTTAAGAATGGTCATGTCTCCCTTTAAACTCCATTAAAATATATCAAAGCAAGATCAGCTTTGATATATTGTAAGTACTCAGCACTTCAGTCTAAATGATTTAGTAAGATGTCCACAAGGTCTGATGGTTGCAGTTTTAAAATCCAGGAGTGTATTTTGTACGTTCAGCCCAACTCCTGTTTCAGCTCAGTCTCTCCCAAGCCTAAGGCAACTGCATAGCTAATCTTCTCTGCTTTGAAGTTCTCTTTCACATTACAGCACTGTGGTTAACCACACCCTTTTGAGAGATGGTTAGCTATAACCTACAATCACTGAAAACTGGGAGAAGAATAAAGCCTGTGGCGAAATTTGGCCTCTGCCCTTTGGAACACTAATTATTCAGACCCGTGTAGTTTGAGTTAACGTATGTTGCCATTCCCATTGCCTTTTAGGATTTATGCATATTTCTTATACTTTCAAAGAGACATACAATCATTATCTGAAGATTTTTACAGCTACTCTTCAAATCATGATTATTCCACAAAGTACAATTTGAGGCACGGAAAAACAAATTTTCAAACTGCATTGGAGCAAATGCATGTTTATTGACACATTGAGTTGGTGTGATTACCAGGTGTGCACACAGCTGCGTGTGACTGCCTGCAATGTAACATGGCACGAACAAAGCAAGAACACAACTTCACCTGTATTTTGCCCAAGGACTTCTTCAGAGACCCAAAGGGCAACGTGACCACATGAAAACTGCAGGAGAAGCGCACTCCAGGGTATGTTCCAGGCTCGCAGTCTCCAGACCATCCAACCCAGTACTTTTCACACTGCAATTCCCTTTCTGCCTATGCACCTGGGTTTCTTTCCCGTCAGGGAGTGCCAAGGGAGAGAGGGAGGGATGGGGCACACCTGAATCTTGTTCAGACCTGCAACCAGCACACAACTGGACCTGGAAGGGACACCTGCGTTACATATCTCTGAAGGAATTTGGAATCTCTAATGCTGTGCAGTCCTGGGAAGGAGAGGGTCTGCAAGAGCCATGTGGCCAACCCAAAACGACAGAGGAATCAAGTTCTTCTCACACTGTATTTCCTTTCTAAGCGGGGGAAGCAAGCCTCTTGGACAAAGCATTGTTCACTTGTTTTTTAATTCCTCCTGCTATCCAGATTTGTGACTATTTCTGTATTTGGTAGATTATCAAAGGCGTAAGATAAAAGGGGTCACTCCAGAAAATGTTAAACAAGGTTTCATAAAGCCTTTGTGTTGTTTGGTTTTTGTTTTTTCTAAACGGAAAGAAATGCCAAGAGAATCAAATCCAGACAACAACAACAAAAAAGTATATTGTGTTTTCTCATTAAAGACTAGTCCAAACAGGAATGTTGTCAGTAACTCCACTGGATGGTAGGTCAGATCCTTTATCTTCCCTTATCAGTACATCTATGGAATCATGTGGGAGAAAGATGAAAAGCTAGGGTCATATCCAAACACAAAAGACAGACAATAGATAGCTTCTGAGAAGAAAATCGTAACAAAGAAACTGTATAAATGAAATGTGCTTGTGAAGTTATCTGTTATCAAACAGTCAATGAATACGGTTAACTTCACAATGAGATACGGAGGCATTTCAGGGGTGAGGCTACATACGTGCATCCAAAAGTCAGACTTGTACAAGCGCATTTCTTTATATAAAAAACAAATAAATGCCTGAAATAACAGCCTACGGAACTTGAGGTTTTTGAAATATGGCAATAGTGAGCACAGAATCTGGACTGTTTCCCTGAAGAAGAGTAAAATCAACAAGCTTTTAATTTTGGCAGAATCTGTCTTTAATCAGGAATCTGTTTGGTCATCTGCTATGGGAGTGCAGTTTTGCAACTGATGAAAACCAACAAAAGATAGAAATCAAGTATTCTGGAACATCCGTAATGAAAAGGAAAAAATGCAGCAAAAGGAGTCAGAAGGTGATTGAGCCTAAACAAATTAAAGAACAAGTAACTGTTCTTACTTTTCTCCCTAAATTCTCAATTTTTATAATGAATACAGAGCAACTAAGTATAAACATATAATAAGCTTTTCCATCATGTGTGTTCTATGATTTAACCTCAAATAATCTCAAACAATAAATCAAATTATTAACTTGTCAAAAGCCCTGAGTCACCTCAGTTTCATTTTTCAGGGAGTCATTCAAGCATGCTTGTTTAAGTTTTGCACTGTCTACAAATGAACATCACAATATGCACAGCCAAGGAATCTGCTGATGAATTCCGGATATTTTTATGATCTTGAATATCTTTCAGAATTTCTGTTTAAAGTAATATTAAAGAAATACAGAATATAAAAGTGAAATTCAAAATACAGAAGTGGCCAGGGAGATAATCTGAAGCAAGGAAGATGTACCCTTGATGGACGAGGATCAGATCAGGGAATACTTAAGCAAACTGGACATACATAAGCCCACGGGCCCTGATGAGATGCACCCATGAGTGCTGAGGGAGCTGGCAGGCGGCATTGCAAGGCGACTCTCAGTAATCTTTGATCAATCACGGCCACTGGCAGAAGTGCCAAAAGACTGGAAAAAAGTGAATGTCACTCCTATCTTCAAGAAGGGCAAGAAGGACAACCCAGGGAACTACAGTCTTGCCAGTCTCACCTCAATCCCTAGAAGGTGGTGGAGCAGCTAATCCTGGAAACCATTTCCAGGATCATGAACAACAAAATCTCACCAGGAATAGTCACCATGGATTCAACACGGGCAAGTCATGCTTGACCAACTCGATAACCTTCTATGATGAAACAACTGGCCTGCTGGATGAGGGGAGAGCCATGGATATTGTCTAACTAGACTTCAGCAAGG
>NW_009602354.1:58954-62311 GCF_000690535.1 Cariama cristata | reverse complement strand
TTGCAGCACATTGGGACAGCGTGCTCCTGCGCTTTTAAGATTACCTCCTTGAAGAACATCCAGCCTTCCTGGACTTCTTTCCCCTTCAAAACTGTTTCCCAGGGGACTCTCTCAACCAGTGTCCTGAACAGGCCAATATGCTAAGTTTTGGGATAGAATCACAGCATCATTCAAGTTGGAAAGGATCTTTAAGATCATCAAGTCCAATTGTAAACCTAGCACTGCCCAGTGCACCACTAAACCATGTCCCTAAGCACCACATCTACACGTCTTTTAAATACCTCCAGGGACGGTGACTCAACCACTTCACTAGGCAGCCTGTTCCAGTGCTTGACAACCCTTTTGGTGAAGAAATTGTTCTTTCTTTAGCATCTCTCCCAGCTGAAGTGGTCACCAGTGCTGCTAGATGGGGAGGGTCCAGACTGGTCTTGATCTAGGTTGCTGCTCTGAGGCCTTAGCCTTTGGCAGGGCTTCCCATCCTCTTTTGTAATTCCTTCCATTTCTGTAGAGGTTTTTGTAACAGAAAGGACCCTCACCACATCTATTTAAGAGGGATGCTCCTAGGGCTCTGACTGTACCAACAGGCTCTAATTTCTCTCACTAGCCCTCCACCGTCTTTCCCTGTCACCCTCATCCCACACCCTGCCAGGTTTTCAAGGTCTGCACCAATACCACACAGCGGCATCCCCTTGGGTCAGACCACCACGAAACCAGCTCAGCTGTGAGAGACCTAACTGAGGTCTCCACCCTGAACACTCCAGCTGGTTGCAGAGGAACTGCATTTAGGTGGAGTCCCTTGCCTGAGTTGTGGTGTGGGTGGAGAAAGACCCTGATTTTTTTTTTTTTTTTTTGCTGACTTGGCTTCAGACCTGACTTTTATCTTGGTGGACTTTCAGGTAATTGCTGACTGATGGCTGGCTTTGTTGCTATTGCCAAGGTTTTTTTTGTTGTTTTTTTGGGGTTTGTTTTTTTTTTTTGGTATTGTGGGATGGTGCCCCTTGTCAGGAGGGCTGCTGCCCCTTTCTGTTTTCTCCTTCTGCTCCTGCTCCACCTCTCCCTGACACCTAGAGCCTCTACTCTCTTTTTCCTTTCTCACCTTCCTATGGACTTGGCTTTGCTCTGTACTCCCAGCACTGCAGAGTTTTCCTTGGGCATTGCTTGGGTCAGAACTCTCTTTCATGTTTCCAGATACAAATTCAGGTGTTATATTCACCCAGGAGCAGGATATTGTTAATTGTTTTGGGTTTATTTAAATGTAGCTGCCCCAGTGCATGCCAAAAAAGACATATGGAGAAATTGTTCTCCAGTAGTTATGAAAATAACACCCTTCTCTTGGGCTTTGGTGTCCAAGAGGTCCTAAGGGCTGATCTTCTAGTTGGTGGCAATGGCTCTGAGGGAGTTCTTTCCTGAATCCATGAAACTCAGTGGTGTTTTTAACAGTAGGTGTCTAGGGAATGAGGATCCAGATCCAGCCCTTCCTTGCCCCAGTCTGGGGACTGCAATCTGGGAGGTTCTTTTTTCTTTTTCACCTTCTGTCTAGTCTCCCCTGTGAAACGTTTTTAGTTCCACTGTGGTTCAGTTTCAGTTCCCACAGAATGGGTGATGTAAACTGTCTCCTTCTGGCTTCCTTGCATTTAAGTTGCCTGTGGCTTGGGCCATCTCCTGAGACAGGACATGAGACTGTCACCTCTTAGGCTGAGAAGGGACCTGGAACCCCACCTCACCTGAACGTGTGCTCCAGCATGATAGTTATTACATGCACTACGATTGCCACTGCCTATTTAAAAACAGTGACTTTGTTAAAGGTATGTATTTGGTGGGTGTTAGGCAAGGTGTGAAAATCTGTGCCAGATCAAGCCTTCTGAGGTGCTTGTACAATTCTTTCCTTGGGTCTCATTAGGCTTAAGCAAGAAGGTGGCAAGGCTGGTGCAGGTCACAGCGTGCACAGACCCTTAGAAGCCCAGGAAACTTAAGCGCTTCTTGGGCCGCAGTTTTGGACTTAGGCACCCAGACCTTTCTTGGGCCGGTTTGCAGAAGGTCCCTTTCCATGTCTGTTTGCTACTATCCATGGTCAGGCTCTACCGTAAAGGGATGAAGTTTTCCTACGTGGTAGTGTCACTTCAAAAGGCATGGTTTTAAATGACCAATTTTCATCACTTAAGTACTGCTGTAACATCCAGGTGTCCTTACCTTTTCTGATGCATAACCTAGAGATATTTATATAGCCTCAATGATTAAAACCATTATGGTTTAATAGCACTGGATAAGCTACAAACACAGTTGCAGGGACAGGTATTTGCATGAGTGTTAGAAACCACCAGATGGCTATCTCTGCTAAACTATTTTGATACATGCTGAATTGAGTTTTTGCTGGCTGGGTTCCTGAGATTCAATACTCTTCTTGCTTCTGGCTAGCAGCTCCTTATAATTGGGAACATCCTTATCATCCATTTCTATAGCCACTTTAAGAGGAACAGGTATATTCTTTGTTTGCCACATAAGGAAGAAGTTTTTTTTCAATAATGTCCACTTTGAACTCACTGATGCCCTCCCCAGTCTGCAAACTGTTTTACATGGCATGATGCATTGTCCCTGTAGAACTGCTTACAAATCCTCTGTCTCTGTCTTGCTTCCAAAAAAACCCACAAACAAAACCCAAACAAATCTTTTAAACATAATTTCTAAGAGCTTTTAAGCTTTACGGTTTTCTAATAGAAATCTTCAGCCAGACCCGGATTGTTAAAGCCCAAGGGTCAAGTAAGTTTAGAGAAAATGAAATCACAAGGTATCATGCAAAAGAGGAGTATGGACCCATCATCCTGCCTCAGTAACTTCAGAGGGGACGTGTTGATGGATTGTTCTTATTCAGAAGGCCTGCTCACAAACTTTATACCAAGCTCATTTATGTCACTAAGTGCTTTGTATTAGAGGGCCAGACCCTTCATTCCAACCTTAAACAGCACCAAGTTCATACATGCTGTAGCCTTTTCCTTCCAGACTTTTACTTTCCAGATGCAACTGTGTGCTCAGGTAAGAATAACTAAGCAGAAGTCTTTGCTTTCATTTCTTGTCTTACCATTGAAACAGCACTAGTTATAAAAGGATGAGTTTTATGACTCCGCCCAGCAGAGGACCTGGGAGTGCTGGTGGACAACAAGTTGACCATGAGCCAGCAATGTGCCCTCATGGCCAAGAAGGAATGGTATCTTGGGGTGCACGAGGAAGAGTGTGGCCAGCAGGTCAAGGGAGATTATCCTCCCCCTCTACTCTGCCCTGGTGAGGTCACATCTGGAGTGCTGTGTCCAGTTCTGGGCTCCCCAGGTCAAGAAAGACAAGGAACTACTGGAGAGAGTCCAG